>NC_044342.1:17439925-17632899 GCF_007399415.2 Gopherus evgoodei | reverse complement strand
TGGAGTTAGGTGCCTAAGGCATTTTTTGCAAGAAGCCAGAGGATGAGGGAAGAATCACCTTCTTCATAACTGTTAGCCCAGTGATTAGGCAAAGGGATTTGAAGCATAAGCTGCTGCCTCTCAGGCAAGTTCCCTAATCTCCAGGCTTTGAATGTTCTGATATAGAGCTCCCTCAGTCTCTCCTGTTGATAGAGCCCTGTGCAGATACAAAATGTCTATCCGTATATGTGGATATCTGTGGCTATAAATTGTTATCTGCAGAGCTGCAGGGGGCTACTGGGAACTGCAGCGGTGAAAGCAGCAGCCTGGTGGGCCACCACTCCCAGAAGCCAGCACCCCATGCCAGCAGCTCCTCTAGTATGGCTGTGCTGCCCCTAGCGATGCCCAAGGGGTGGGCACCAAGCTCACCAGCAGCTGTCCCTGGTTGTGCTAGTGCAGTGGGCAGGGCTGGGGTCAGGCTGGCACTGGTACAGCCATACCAAAAGAGCTGCCGCCATTGGGCACTGGCTTCTGGGTGCGGTGCCCCACCAGGCTTCTGCTTTTGCTGCTGCGGTTCCTGATAGAGCCCTGCAGCATTGTGGAGTGGAAGGATTGAAGTCTTGGTGTCTCTCAGCCTGACGGGGGAGGAGCATACTCTAGGCATAGGCTTTATCTGGCCTAGTAACTCTTTAATTATTTATCTATGCTTCAACAGGAGAAATTGAGGCAGTCACACAGAGATTATCCCTTCATCCAGTGGTGAGAGCACTCACTATGAACTTGCAGATCCTTGTTCAAATCCTTTCCCCGCACCAGGTGGGAGGGGACATGAACAGGGGGGCTGTCCCAGGCGTGTACCCTAGTCACCAAACTGAAAGTCAGGCTTGATTTCTCTTCTTTGCACTGTATCATTTTGTGTGACTTTGCCTGAGCGGCCCAATTTGATAGGCAGCCTCTGAGCACATACCTACTGCTTAGGGCCCCACATGGGAGTTAGGCAGCTGAACACCTGTCTTCCCCAGGTTTGTGAATCACTTTAGGGCTTTGATGGGAGATGGGTATCTGGACACCTAGGATGATGCAGCAGTGTGCATGGCCAAAGGTAGATACATAGACACCCAGGCAACTTGTACTGAAAAAAACCCAGGTGCTGAGTGCATTTAGGCACCTGCGGAGTTCAGTGGGAGTTTTGTGAACTGCAGTGGAGCCTAAAACTGCTATTTAGGCACCCAAACCAAGATTTAGGCACCTAAATATGCACTTTAGGTGTCTAATTCATTTGTGACTCAAGGCCTTGAATGCTTGACTTTCAATGAAACTTTGGTCCTATAGGACAGTTTTTCAAAGACCTTCAAGTACCTAAAGAAGCAGATAGATGCTTAGTAGTGTTTTCAAAAGCACATTGGTGCCTAACTCCCATTGAAATCTCACTGTGTTAGGTGTTGTACAAACACAGAACAAAAAGATGGTCTCTGGCATGAAGAATCTACAATATGAGTCCTTCTTGTCTATTCAGATTCTGAAGGTATTTGGTGCAGGGATTGTTCTTGTACAATATATCTATACAGAGACACATACAAGGGGCCCTGCTCTTGGGTTGTCCTGCTAGTTGATACTATCAAGCAAATAATGAACAGTCATGGATCTAGACTCATTGGAATCTGCTTAATCAGGATTAAATTCATCACAGGTGGAGGAGGAAAATACTGCATATAAGGAATGGACGAAGGAAACCAAACCAATGTCAGCCACTTCATCCTACTAGGATTCCCCACTTCTGATGAGCTGCAGCTACTCCTCTTCTCTGTCTTCCTCCTGGCCTATTTGCTAACACTGATGGAAAATATCATCATCATCCTTGTCATTCAGGCCAACCACCAGCTGCACAAGCCCATGTATTTCTTCCTGGGCAACCTGTCATTCCTGGAGATCTGGTACATGACAGTCATTGTGCCCAAATTGCTGGCAGATTTTGTGACCCAGGATAAGCGCATTTCCTTCCAAGGATGCATGGCACAGCTGTATTTCTTCGTGACCTTTGTGTGCACTGAGTACATCCTTTTGGCTGCCATGGCCTATGACCGTTACTTAGCCATATGCAACCCTTTGCGGTACTCATCCATCATGAGCAATAGGTTCTGCACCCAGCTGGCTGCAAGCTGCTGGGTTTGTGGCTTGATCATCGCTGCAGTCAAGCTGAGCTTCATCGCCCAGCTCAGGTTCTGCAGCATTGACACCATCAACCACTACTTCTGCGACATCTCACCTCTATTGAATGTCTCCTGCACTGACTCATCTCTGGCCGAGCTGGCGGACTTCATCCTGGCCCTGATGGTCATCATGGTGCCTCTGTGCATTGTGGTCACTTCATACATCTGTATTCTCTTCACTGTGCTCAGGATCCCCTCGACCCAGGGCAGGCAAAAGGCCTTCTCTACCTGCAGCTCCCACTTGGCCGTGGTAGTCTTGTTCTACTCCACCACCCTCTTCACCTACGCCAGGCCCAAGGCCATGTATGCTTACAACTCCAATAAGCTGGTGTCAGTGCTCTATACTGTGGTGGTGCCACTCCTGAACCCCCTCATCTACTGCCTCAGGAACAAGGAGGTCAAGGTTGCCCTGAGGAAGGCAAAGCTTGGCACAAGGAGCACTGAGGAATGTAGTTAAAGACTGCTGGAGAAGGAGGTTACTGATGAGTCTCGGATGGATGTCGTACTACACTAGGAATAAGCAAACCTGTGTTATCTTATATCTAGGTGAAATTCGGCAAGCCACACTGCTGGGGAAGGATGGGCTTGTGGTTAAGACAGTGAGCTGTAGCCGAGAAAGTCTCTGTTCAGTTCTTCTTTTTGCCTCACACCTTGAATTTCAGTGACATTTGGGTCCTGAGCTCTGGCAGGCTCTTTCAAAAATCCCAGCCTAGGTTCCAAGCTCCATCTGAATATCAATGGGTAGCTAGCTTCTTTGATCACCTTTGGAAATCTCAGCCTAAGTTTACTCAAAAATTTACCAAAAGTTTTTTGCTGTGCTGGGGCGATGTTTGGGACCACAAGACCATCCCCCCTCCCTGATTTGTGTTGGAAGCATATTGATTCTGAAACTGCATGGAGAGAAAACCAATCATTAATACACTGCCATGTCTCTCTTGTCTACATATACACCAACC
This sequence comes from Gopherus evgoodei, assembly GCF_007399415.2. Lineage (NCBI taxonomy): Eukaryota > Metazoa > Chordata > Testudines > Testudinidae > Gopherus > Gopherus evgoodei. Next base: position 17,629,754 of record NC_044342.1, on the reverse strand, counting down.
CATTGTCTCTGGGCTTTACTACCTTTACACACTTCCCACCTGTTCTGCCTCTCTCTGCTCCTCCCTCTGCTGACTTTTCCACCATTCTATCCCTCTTCTGGGTTCCCACATTCAAAAAATGCCTATCCCATTAGAGTACACCTCAGTTCTTGTACTCTTTCCAACTCCCTGTGCTGTTTCTGTTCACCAGTCCTTTGCTCCTCTCATTCTCACTTATCCCCCTCAATCATCTGAAATCAATGGGTGTTGTGGCTTCTCAGCACTCAGGATGGTCAGAGGTTTTCCATGAAAGTGTGTTCTGACAGAAAATTGGCATTTTGACTAAACAATTTTTTTTTCACAAATGCTTACATTCTGTGGAAAATTTCAATTTTTCATTAAACAACAACAACAACAACATATACTTGAAAAAACAACTTCTTGGAAATATTTTGGCAGTGCCTGATAGGAGTTTGGTTCAGTTTCCTCACATCCTCATCGTTCTCTTTACGTTGCTCCCACCAACCAAACTACATCTCCCATAATGCATCACAAGGGGGGACTCACATGATGCAACTGCCTCCCATGTCCATGACAGGAAACCATGGTAGGTGTAGTCCAATCAGGGAGCTCGGGTTATACAAGTGTTGAATATATGAGGCAATTGAACTGGAATTGCAATATGGCACTGTGGTTGCATTTCAAAACTGAAATTGATTTTCAATATTTGCCAACTTTTCTGTGGAAAACTTAGATGAAATAAATATCTGTCATTGAAAAATTCCCATTTTCTGATGAGTTCTACTCAATATCCAAAAACTTCTGAAAAATCAGGCCCAAGGTGTCTAAAGTCATCCTCTCACAACCTAAGGAACCAACAATTAATGAACATGTTAATCTAACCGTCTCTGTTCTTCAGATTCACATCTGTAGAATGACAAAGATCCCACAGTTAGCTATGGCATCAAACAAAGGACCAGCCATAACGTAGGGTAGTGGTGGTTGGAGACTCTCTGCTGAGGGGCACGGAGGCACCCATCTGTTGCCCTGACCGTTCATCCTGGGAGGTATGCTGCCTGCCAGGGGCCCGTATCCGAGATGTTACAAAGGCTTTGTCAAGGATTATCCAGCCTTCTGACTACTATCCCATGCTACTCATCCATGTGGGCACAAATGATACTGCGAGGTGTGATGCTGAGCAGATCAAGAGTGACTACAGGGCTCTGGGAGTACGGGTTAAGGAGTTTGGAGCGCAGGTGGTATTCTCTTCGATTCTTCCTGTTGAAGGTAGGGATCTGGGCAGAAACAGATGCATCGTGGAGGTGAATGCCTGGCTGCAAAGATGGTGTCGCCAGGAGGGCTTTGGCTTCCTTGACCACGGGATGCTATTTGAGGAAGGACTGCTAGGAACAGATGACGTTCACCTTTCGAAGTGGGGAAAGGCCTTATTTGCGCACAGACTGGCTAACTTAGTAAGGAGGGCTTTAAACTAGGTTCGACGAGGACAGGTGAGCAAAGCCCACAGGTAAGTGGGGAACAAGACCTGGGAGATGGGTTGGAAACAGGAGGGAGCACGGGCTATAATGGCAGAGAGGAAGGAGGGTCAGGGCAAAGCTGGGAGGCAAAATCAAACCAGTATCTTAGATGCCTTTATACAAATGCAAGAAGTATGGGTAATAAGCAGGAAGAACTGGAAGTGCTAATAAATAAATACAACTATGACATTATTGGCATTACTGAAACTTGGTGGGATAATATACACGACTGGAATGTTGGTGTGGATGGGTATAGTTTGCTCAGGAAGGATAGACAGGGGAAAAAGAGAGGAGGTGTTGCCTTATATATTAAAAATGTACACACTTGGACTGAGGTGGAGATGGACATAGGAGACGGAAGGGTGGAGAGTCTCTGGGTTAGGCTAAAAGGGGTAAAAAACACAGGTGATGTCGTGCTGGGAGTCTACTACAGGCCACCTAATCAGGCGGAAGAGGTGGATGAGGCTTTTTTCAAACAACTAACAAAATCATCCAAAGCCCAAGATTTGGTGGTGATGGGGGACTTCAACTATCCAGATATATGTTGGGAAAATAACACCACGGGGCACAAACTATCCAATAAGTTCCTGGACTACATTGCAGACAACTTTTTATTTCAGAAAGTTGAAAAAGCTACTAGGGGGGAAGCAGTTCTAGACTTGATTTTAACCAATAGGGAGGAACTTGTTGAGAATTTGAAAGTAGAAGGAAGCTTGGGTGAAAGTGATCATGAAATCATAGAATTTGCAATTCTAAGGAAAGGTAGAAGAGAGTACAGCAGAATAGAGACAATGGATTTCAGGAAGGCGGATTTTGGTAAGCTCAGAGAGCTGATAGGCAGGGTCCTATGGGAATTAAGACTGAGGGGAAAAACAACTGAGGAAAGTTGGCAGTTTTTCAAAGGGACGCTATTAAGGGCCCAAAAGCAAGTTATTCCAATGGTTAGGAAAGATAGAAAATGTGGCAAAAGACCACCTTGGCTTACCCTTGAGATCTTGCGTGACCTACAAAATAAAAAGGCGTCATATAAAAAATGGAAACTAGGTCAGATCACGAAGGATGAATATAGGCAAATAACACAGGAATGCAGAGGCAAGATTAGAAAAGCAAAGGCACAAAATGAACTCAAATTAGCTATGGGAATAAAGGGAAACAAGAAGACTTTTTATCAATACATTAGAAGCAAGAGGAAGACTAAGGACAGGGTAGGCCCACTGCTCAATGAGGAGGGGGTAACAGTAACGGGAGACTTGGAAATGGCAGAGATGCTTAATGACTTCTTTGTTTCGGTCTTCACTGAGAAGTCTGAAGGAATGTCTAGTATAGTGAATGCTTACGGGAAGAGGGTAGGTTTAGAAGAGAAAATAAGGAAAGAGCAAGTAAAAAATCACTTAGAGAAGTTAGATGCCTGCAAGTCACCAGGGCCTGATGAAATGCATCCTAGAATACTCAAGGAGTTAATGGAAGAGGTATCTGAGCCTCTAGCTATTATCTTTGGGAAATCATGGGAGACGGGGGAGATTCCAGAAGACTGGAAGGGGGCAAATATAGTGCCCATCTATAAAAAGGGAAATAAAAAAAACCCAGGAAACTACAGGCCAGTTAGTTTAACTTCTGTGCCAGGGAAGATAATGGAGCAGGTAATCAAAGAAATCATCTGCAAACACTTGGAAGGTGGTAAGGTGATAGGGAATAGCCAGCATAGATTTGTAAAGAACAAATCGTGTCAAACTAATCTGATAGCGTTCTTTGATAGGATAACGAGCCTTGTGGATAAGGGAGAAGCGGTGGATGTGATATACCTAGACTTTAGTAAGGCATTTGATACGGTCTCGCATGATATTCTTATAGATAAGCTAGGAAAGTACAATTTAGATGGGGCTACTATAAGGTGGGTGCATAACTGGCTGGATAACCGTACTCAGAGAGTAGTTGTTAATGGCTCCCAATCCTGCTGGAAAGGTATAACAAGTGGGGTTCCGCAGGGGTCTGGTTTTGGGACCGGTTCTGTTAATATCTTCATCAACGATTTAGATGTTGGCATAGAAAGTACGCTTATTAAGTTTGCGGACGATACCAAACTGGGATGGATTGCAACTGCTTTGGAGGACAGGGTCAAAATTCAAAATGATCTGGACAAGTTGGAGAAATGGTCTGAGGTAAACAGGATGAAGTTCAATAAAGATAAATGCAAAGTGCTCCACTTAGGAAGGAACAATCAGTTTCCCACATACAGAATGGGAAGAGACTGTCTAGGAAGGAGTATGGCAGAAAGAGATCTAGGGGTCATTGTGGACCGCAAGCTTAATATGAGTCAACAGTGTGATACTGTTGCAAAAAAAGCAAACATAATTCTGGGATGCATTAACAGGTGTGTTGTAAACAAGACACGAGAAGTCATTCTTCCGCTTTACTCTGCACTGGTTAGGCCTCAACTGGAGTATTGTGTCCAGTTCTGGGCACCGCATTTCAAGAAAGATGTGGAGAAATTGGAGAGGGTCCAGAGAAGAGCAACAAGAATGATTAAAGGTCTTGAGAACATGACCTATGAAGGAAGGCTGAAGGAATTGGGTTTGTTTAGTTTGGAAAAGAGAAGACTGAGAGGGGACATGATAGCAGTTTTCAGGTATCTAAAAGGGTGTCATCAGGAGGAGGGAGAAAAATTGTTCACCTTAGCCTCCAATGATAGAACAAGAAGCAATGGGCTTAAACTGAAGCAAGGGAGATTTAGGTTGGACATTAGGAAAAGGTTCCTAACTGTCAGGGTAGTTAAACACTGGAATAGATTGCCTAGGGAAGTTGTGGAATCTCCATCGCTGGAGATATTTAAGAGTAGGTTAGATAAATGTCTATCAGGGATGGTCTAGACAGTATTTGGTCCTGCCATTAGGGCAGGGGACTGGACTCGATGACCTCTCGAGGTCCCTTCCAGTCCTAGAGTCTATGAGTCTATGAGTCTATAAGATGCAGGATATCTGAACACTGCTGTGACAGTGGGTTCTTCCATTGTTGAAATGGCCTTTGAAGCATGACTTAATTGTGCATTAATTATTGGAAAATAAATTAAATTACTTTCTTTTGAGACCATGCTCAGAGGATGCTCAGCTAATGAGGGAAGTTGGTCTTAAGGGTGAGTAGAAATTTAATGAACAAGTGTAACACACCCAGTATATTGTTTTCTAGAAGAAGAAAGATGGTCTTGGTTTACTGGAACAGATCTCTGAATACTGGGGTTCAATTTTCAGCTCTGGGTGACCTTGGACAGTGCATTGGGACAGGGATTTTTCAAAATTGCCCATAGAAATTACAGATCCAGGGAGGGATTTTTCAAATGCCAATGGAACTTGTGCTCCTAAGTCACTTAGGCATTTAAAAAAAAAGTCTCACCCTAATTTCCATTGGTTTTCAACAGTATTTGGGTAACTAATTCTTCCTTTTTCATTTAAAATCTCCACCCAAGCCCTTCGTAGAGCCCAATTAAAAGTCTCTATGGCTCAGTTCTCTATCTGTCAAACAGCCATGATCACAATTCCTTCACCTACCTTGTTTATTATAAATGTAAACTCTCTGAGGTACGGACACTATCCCTGTGGCTGTGCAGTGCGCAGTGCAAGGGGGATCTAATCTCACATTGGAGTTACGGTACTGTAATAATAAATAAATCTTTCTTTGTCAACTAAATAAAAATGCCTTTGTCATGAACTATAACAGCAATTACAGTTATCAATATGCAACAATAAATCAAAATCAGTGCTTAAACTCTTCCCATAAAATACTTACAAAATGTTTGCTGGATCCCCCTGTGGGAACTGGCCCACAGAGAAGATAACAGCCCACTACTCTGCCACCAGATAGATTTCCTCCTCAAGTGTCAAATGACTGTGATTTAGGTCTGAAGATCCAAAGTTCCAACTTTACAGATGCTGATGAAGGTAGGGGAGTTATTACATTGTATCTGAGCTCATGCACCAGACTTTGACTAGAGAAAAATATCTGGCCAAGAATTTTCCATTTAAATTGTTTGCAAATGGAAAATTGGGGTTTCAACCAAACAAAATTTTCTCAAACAATTCTGCTAGTTAATAAAGCTTAACTCCTGCCCCCTTCATGAGGAGTTGTTTTTTTTCAGCCAAACCCCAAAATATTTCTATTCACAATGACATCATTGTGCCTCTTAGTAGTTGTAGTTTGGGTGGCCTATGTTGCCATTTTCCACTATGGGCTGGGGTCTATGGCCAGAATACACCTCCCATAGCACACACCCACTCCATATAACAAGGAGAAAAACTGGTGCATAATTGGAGGTGTGGTCCAGCAGAAGATTGCGACCCCAAGAGAAGGAGAGGTGCATAAGGCATTGAACCTATCATGATGTTCATGATGCTCCACGGCGTCATTTTGAATATTTTGCATTTTTTAATTTTTCACCAAAAAATCATTTTTGTAAAAATTTCCCAGGGCAGTGGGGACTACACCCAGCACAGTATTGCACAGTGGGACGTCTCCAGCCCCAGGCTCCATAGCAATAGGCCTTGTCCTATTCCTGTTGCAATCAATGGAAGCTTTAACAATGGGAGTGGATTGTAGCCCTAGTCAATCAACAAAGTTATGGGACTTTTCATCCACCAAAACTATTCAAGCCAGCGCCTTCGGAGAATCCAAATGTTAGAGATAAGCTTGAGAGTGGTCAAGAAACCTGTTGGATCACGTGTGTGAACTAGAGCTAAAGAAAGGAAGGATGATCCAGTGGTTAGTTTGTGTGCTGGGGCTGGTTCAATGCCCTCTTCTGCTACAGGCTTCCTGTGTTACTTAGGGTCAGATTTGTAAAGGTATTTAGGTGCCTAAAGATGCTGACAAGAACCTACAGAGATTTTCAGAAGCACTTACATACCTAACTCCTGATGACTTCAAACTGATTTTAATGTGCATTAGGCACCTCTCTGCATTGGTAGGCATCTTAATCCCTTTTAAAATCTGACCTAAGTGACACGGGAAGTCTATGACAAAGTAGGGACCCAAACCTAGGTGTCTAAAGTCCAAGTCAAGAGACCTAACCATGGACCCATCCTGCCACTCAAATAGTTGTTTACAAAACATTCTGAAATTTAGCAGTCAGTGAGCAAATTCTCCAGTGCGATCTACTCTTTCTACAGCACCAGCAATTCATAGTTTCTTAGTTCTTAAAAAGATCACATCCTTATACACAAGTGGAAAACAAAGTTAATTGACTGCTTAAAGAATGTGTCCTATGGGAAAAGGAAAGTCACTTTAAAAAGCAGATAAAGGGTGAGTTAATGAAACATTCAGAGTTACTCAGAGTCAGCTAAGAAAGGTGCTGCTGCTTCCTATGGTGTCATAGAGCACAATATATAATGATGAGCTACATTCAGAAATATAATCACAAATGTATGCAGATGGAAAACTCATATTTTTTTCTCTTGTGTAAGAAATCAGTGAAATCAAGGAAGCACTTTTATCATTGCTTCCCTGTCATATGATTTCTGAACGTTTCAAATCTCAGGGGTTTGTTTTGTTTTTTTCTTATTTTTTTCTTTATCATATTTCTTAAGATCCACTTTTTAAAATGAAATAAGCCCAATGGATTATCTGTGAATCACTGTGGTAGTATATATACCTGAAAAGTAAGTAATTTTAGTATCATCTGACCATGTCATGTTTCCAGTAGCTACCCTGATTTGTTTTCGGTGATAAAATACTAGTCCTTCTTGAGTGGGAAGACACCTAAGTTAGAAAAGGCAGAAGAGTTAATTTAAAATAATTACTAGTTTATAGTGGGTGGGAGGTGGAGAGAGAGAAACTGGCTCTGTGGTGCAGTCAGACAATTAAACATAAGGACACATGATATCTGATTCTGTTGTCTCTTAAGCCAACTTTACAACAAAGTTCTACACTGGCCATTTTGGGGATACACTAGAATAACATTGGAGTGAGTGAGAGCAGAATCAGTCCTGCTGATGCCAATGGAGGTACTCCTGATTTACATCAGGGTGGGGGAGAGCAGAAAATGGTTGAGTTTAACACATATTTTCATATTCTATTTTGTTCTAAATAAGTTTTTAAACTGCACTCCTCATGCTAGTATCCAAGCACTTTCTAGTACAGCATCAAGCAATGTGGCTTCACATCCGTTCCTGATTTACACCAGTCTCAGCAAAAGTAAAATTTGGACCCCTTTTCTCCTCTTTCAAATGAGGAGTAAAGAAGTGATCTTTGGACATGAATCAGGCAAACGGTTTTCTAGCTAGAAGACAAATTGGCTTGGATTGGATTGGGCTGAACTCTTGTGAGGTGAAAGGCTGAGTTTTCTGCCATTATGAATGAAGAAACTGTCATGAGATTGGCTCTTGTAAAAATGTAAGGGTTGGTTCTTATCTAACAGATTACCATCTAACTTCCCTCCAAAATTTCCATACTTAAGGTTTCACATCTATCTATCTATCTATCTATCTATCTATCTATCTATCTATCTATCTATCTATCTATCTATCTATCTATCATCTATCTATTTCACACATTTTCCCTGTTTTCCCTTTCTAATCTCTTTCTCTACTTCCCCTCACTCCTTTTTTTTCTAGATTTTTTATGAAATATATGTATTTAGGTCTACATTTTTATTACAGTTTTTCTGGCTTGTAAAAGTTCTCTCACTCATTTTCAACCTTCTTTCAACTTTCAGGACCAGTCTACTTCCAACATGATAAACTTCACATGTGGATGTTTGCTTATGATGAAGAAGCACAATACCTGTTGCAAGAAAGAGTGATACTTATGTATTGTCTTCTCTGACCGATGCCGAGAGTTGCAATGGATTGTTCCACTGCATCTGTCTGCTGACAGCTAGTGTATACCAACATGGTGATTGGAGCTCATTGAGGAAACAAAATTCTTCCCAAATTGTCTCTTCTTTCCTCCATATACAAAAAGAGCCATGGAAAACCACACAACGGTGGCTGAGTTCATCCTGGTGGGATTCGGAGGCCATCCCGAACTGCAAGTCTTCCTCTCTGTCTTCTTCTTGGTTCTGTACACTGTCACCCTGGTGGGGAATGTTGGCATGATCACCATCATAAGTGCTGACTCCAGGCTCCACACTCCCATGTACTTCTTCCTGAAGAACCTGTCCTTCCTGGACCTCTGCTACTCCTCCGTCACTGCCCCCAACGCCCTGCTATGCTTCTTAATGGGGCGCAGAGCCATCTCCTACAATGGCTGTGCTGCCCAAATGTTCTTCTTCTCTCTCTTTGGGACCACCGAGGCATTCTTCTTAGCCGTGATGGCTTACGACCGCTTCGTCGCCATTTGCAACCCACTGCGCTATCCAATCACAATGTCCAAGAGAACTTGTGCTTTCCTAGTGGCAGGCTCCTATCTCTCAGGCTGCCTCAACTGCAGCATCTAAACAGGCTTTACATTCACCTTGTCCTTCTGCAGGCCAGGGAAAATTGACCACTTCTTCTGTGATGTCCCTGCAGTGATGCAAGCCTCCTGCACTGACACCTTTGCCAATGAAATGGTGATGCTGGCAGTGTGTGGGTTCATCATAGTGAGCACTGGCCTGGTCGTCCTTATCTCCTATGGTTACATTATCACCACTGTCACGCGGATACCCTCTGCTGAGGGAAGACGCAGAGCCTTCTCCACCTGCACTTCCCACCTGGTGGTTGTGAGTTTGTTCTTTGGGACAGTCTTCTTCATGTATGCTCAGCCTGGGGCCATAATCTCCCCAGATCAAAGTAAAGTTGTCTCTGTGTTCTACACCATTGTCATCCCCATGCTGAACCCTTTGATCTACAGCCTGAGGAACAAGGAAGTGAACGTGGCCCTGAGAAGACAACTAAAAAAGAAAGGCTTTTTACACTGAGCTCCCTGAAGTAGCAAGGCAATTCAACAGTGGGGAGGTAACTGGGATGGACAACAATAGGTGCCAGAGACAGTGGAATTCCTACGAGGCACTTCCATAGAACAATGGTCTCAGCTGGTGAATATTATAGGGAAAGGTAGGGACTTTCAGCGGCCTACGTGAATTAGCATCTAACTCCCTCTGGCTCATTTTAAAATCTCAGACAAAATGTAAGGGTGATGAATCAGAGGCTAAGTCTAAGTGCCTTGGAAGAGGAAAAATGGGGGAGATGGTTTTGTGATGAAGATGTTGGACTGTGACTTGGGAAATCTGGAATCTATTTCTAGCTCCCCATGTGAACTTGGGCAGGCTACTTACGCTGAGATGCTAAAAGATTTGAGTGCTCAATTCTCATTAACTTTAATAGGACATTAGTGTCTAAAGTCTTAGAGAGCTTTGAGAATCTCAACCTTAATCCCACTGTTTCTCAGGTGCCCATCTGTATAATGTGAATTTTGATGCTTCCTTTCTCCAGCTCAATCAGTTTACATGGTGACTTTTGCAGGAGCACAGACTTTTTCTGACCATATGTAGCGCAGCATCTGATAAAACAGGACACTGAATGTAAGTGGAATCTGTACTTATTGCTAGTACAATAACTTTAAACTGGAGATGCATTGGCAGGGACAGCTGACAGCCACCTCTATGTGAAGAAAACCAGCCTCTTGATTTTACTTTGCATGGTTGCTTACCCTTTCCTCTGAACATTGTCAGACTGTACATACTCCTTTCAATGGACGCTGATGTAAAAGTCTCACAGAAATAAACTATGGGACTTGGGCTTCTAAGTCACTTAGGGCCATATTTTCAAAGGCATTTAGACACCTAAAGAGGCAGATAGGCATCTGGGGTGATTTTGGTAAGCACCTAAACAGAACCAAATCAAATCAAATGGGACAGAATTGATTATGTGGCTTAAGTGAAAAGATCCACAAAATGCCTCTCATTAAGAGGCCCAGTTCAACTCCAGGCAAAGCTGATAGTCATTCAATTAACTTCAGTCAAAAGCCTAGATCCCCAGCTGGTGTCAATTGGCAAAGCTCAATTGAGCTCAACTCACTGAAACCCCAGTTGGTATGAAGCAGCCATAGTGCCACTGCAGTCAATGGCTCCAGATACCTAGCTGGTGTAAATCATTGCAGCCCCTTTACCATCAGTGGGCCAGATATGAAGCTAGTGTAGATCATCATACCTCCATTGAGTCATTGACTTCATTTGACCTCTGCTGATTTTCACCAGCCGGGCCCTTTGTGTATTAATGAGGGCCTGATACCATATCCTTTGAGGTCAATGGAAGGACTCCCTTTATTTCAATTGCCTTTGGATCAGGCCATGAGATCAGAATCTGTCCTGCTATCTCTTGGCTCAGAGAGTATGGCATGGAGTTGGCACATGTGAGGACAATAGCTAGTGTCAACATTTGTTTGGCAATAAGTTCTCATCTTCTTCCCACTGGAATCAGTAGTAGGACTCCCATTGACTTCAGTGGCACCACGATTGTGCCCAGTCAGCAAACTGATTAGAAAATGTAAAGTGATATGAATGTAATTCCCCTCCATAAATTAAGAGACCAATTGTTATCCCCTTAACATCATACCCCTGAACAATATCTCTGTGTCATTGTTTAGCAGTTGCTGACTTTCACAATCCCGCTGAAGCAATAGGCCAGATATTTATAGGTGTACAGCATGTAGAGGGATTTTCAGTGGCACCATGGGCCATATTCACAAAGGAATTTAGGCTTTGCACAGCTCAGTGCCATCGCAGCTCAGTTTTAGGTGCCTAGAAAGCCATTGGGATTCACAAACCTGAGTTATGTGCCCAGACATCCTGTGCAATAAACAGGGAGAGCTAGGTGCCTCAGAATGGGACTGACAAAAGTCCGCATGCTAGGTGACTCCCTGCTAAACCAGCCAATAGGAGATGCTGATGCTCAGGGAGTTTGCTGCCTAACTCCGGGACTGAGAGAGCCCCATATCTGAATATCCCATAACCCAAGGGCGAGGGCAATCACCTGAGAGGTGGCAGATCCCTGTTCAAATTACTTCTCCCCCACTGAGCACATTTACCATGTGGGGACCTTCAGGTGAGTTAGGTCTTTATTCCCTTGTTTTGTGCATCACTCTGGGCTTCAGTGTCCAGACATCTAGAGGGAAGGAATAGTGCACTTGCCTCTTAGGTGCCAACTTCCTGGGTACTCTGGGGATCAAGCACCCATAGAAAAAAAGGGGGGTGCTCAGCACCAGCTGGCTACAATGCTTCTGGGCCCCAGGGCACGGGCTCTGATCAGCTGTTCAGCAGGCCCTGGGATGGCCAGTGGAGCTGTGAGGGGCTGGTGGGATGTGCTCGGGGAAGGCAGAGAGTCATGAGCGGTGTGCTCACAGGGCGGGGGGAGGAAGTCTCGGGGGAGATGGAAGAGTAGGGGCCTGAAGAGGCACAGTGAAGGCAAGGTCTTTGGGGAAGAGATGGAGCAGGGGCGAGGCCTTGGGCAAAGCATCAGTGGAGCTCCCACAGGCGAAAAAAAAAGGCCAGTGGAGCTCCCACAGGGGAAAAAAAAGGCTAAAAGTGGAAATATAGATGCCCAAGGAGCTTTTTCTGCAAAAAACTTAGGTGCCAAGTTAATTTAGGCAGCCATGGAGTCCGGTAGCAGCTGAGCAGGGATTTTGTGAATCCCAGTGACTGGGATTAGGCCCCTAAATTGGCAACTGGATGTCAAAGTCCCTTTGTGCATCTATTCCATAGGCATCTAACAACCAATGGTTACAATGGGTGATAGGTGCCGAGATGCTTTTGAGAATCTCACTAGGTGCCTGAATAAATCTGACTCAAGAAGACTACTCAAATGAATAAGGGCTAGATTTTAAATATATTCAAGTGCCTAACTCTCAATGGAATTTAATATCACTTTAAAATCAGTCCCTATGTGCTTCTGTATAAGAGTAGGAGTTCCATTTTAAGGCTTGACATATCTCGTAGGAGGGGTGAGAAAGAAAGAAAGAAAGAAAGAAAGAAAGAAAGAAAGAAAGAAAGAAAGAAAGAAAGAAAGTTTCAGCTTTTCCACACATCAGAGAAGAGAGGCTGTCATTCACACACTGAAAACAGACAGAATTTGTCTCTTTATAATTTGATTTTTATTTTTAAAAATTGGTACATTCTGAGACTCATTCACCATATTTACAGGAGACTGATATTCAGTGATTAACATCCTGGGATTTCCATGGTAAATGATCAGCGTGAGTCTGATACAACGACCTATAGTCCACCTAAATCTCATCTGAGATCAAGGAGATTTTATCCTATAAAAAGTCTGCAGAATTGGGCCAGTGTTGTGTCCATTTAACTTCCAGAAGAAACAGGAAAAGGGTTTTGATGTGATTCTTTTACTAAATTAATAAAACTTTAAATGTGGAGAGAATAGTCTTGACCTTTCCTTCATTTATGCAAGTTTTACAACAGTGCCACTACATTGATATCAGTGGAGTTACTATGGTTTTACAATGAGCAGATGAAAGGAAAATCCATCCCCTTCGTATCAGCAGATTTCCTCTAGACTTACACTTGAGTGAGTGAAAAGAGAATGAGCACCACTGACTGCAACAGAGTTACTAACAATTTACACCAGGGTATGTGATAGTGGAACCAAGCCACAGGTATAAATGCAGCTACTAGTGATTTACACCAGGATAAGTGGATATTTCTAATGTACATCAATAAGAATGAGATTTAAATCAAAACCACTGACTTTATTGAGGTATGTTGCAGACACAACACAGGAGTATTGCACATAGACGAACCAGTCTAACATGGACTCTATCTGTTTCCATTACCTGATACAGATGTCATATTTTTCACCATTCTCCAATAGCTACCTCACCATTATATCAGAGATACTTCAAGGGCCAGATTCTGAGCAGGCTTAAATCCATGTAGCTCCACTGAAGTCAGATTGGCTAAACCAAATTTATATTACCCGATGATTTGGACTGAGGTAATTCCTATTATCAATATATGGAAATATACAAATAAATATGGAAATATTTTATTGTTACAAATATGTTGTATAGTCTATGCTCTCGAATGTTATAAGAGCAGAAGAATTGCCATGCATCATCATCCTATCTCCAGTACTGCCCCAAGTCAGCTGTTTCCAAGACAACTGTATTATAATCTGAATCATGGAGAAAAAAATCTTCCTAAACCAGAGAGTAACAGTTGGTTCATACCCCAAAGCAGGAGGTCCCTATCAAAAATGAAGCCATTTTAGAATTCTGTAAATTTATTTGATTGCCACTGGATAATAGGTAATGAGTTCCACAGCTTAGATGGCTAGATAGATATCTTGAGCTAGTCCCCTGCTCTCCTGTGTCATCCCCCCAACCATTCATACACTGGTCCCAAATATTCATTGGTTTATAGCTGGAGAAAAATGACAAAGAAAAACAATGACATATTTTTGTCAGAAATATGTATTTCTTTCTCCCTCCCCCACCCATTTCAGAAGTTCACAAAAGCCCTGCACAGGCAGATTTAGTCTCTATGTTCATAACCAAGGTTCAACTTTTCAAAGATTTTGTCGCCATAGTTCTGCTACAAGCTTCTTTCACTTCTTTTTTCCTTACACTGTAGATGAGGGAATTCATCATGGGGATGACAAGGTGTAAAACACAGACACTGCTTTCCTTGGGTACAGAGAAGTTAACTAGGTAGGCTGTGCATACATGAAAGCTGTGGACCTATAAAATAAACTCACCGCTATTATATGGGAGGTGCAAGTGGAGAAAGCTTTGTGTTTGCCCTCAACAGAGTGAATCCTGAGGATAGTGGAGATGATATAAGCATAGGAGATGTCATAGGTTTCACCCCCACTCTGAACTTTAGGGCACGGATGTGGGATCTGCATGAGAGCCCCTAAGCTTAATTACCAGTTTAGATCAGTATGCTGCCACCACCCAAATCATCTAAAACAACCATTTATGAGTCATTTGGGAGCTCTGTCTTCCCCCCAAAATATATCTTCCTCTCAAGTACTATAACCCTTCCCTAGGTAGCCTGGAGAGACTTCTCCACCATTTTCCTGGTGAACACCGATCCAAACAAGGACAAAACAATCAGGTTCTTAAAAAGAAGACTTTTAATTAAGGAAAAGGGTTAAAAGAAATACCTCTGAGAGATTAACATGCAAGCTACTCTTACAGACAACAGATTCAAAACACAGAGGATGTTTCCCTGGGCAAAAACCTTAGTTACAAAAAAGAAAACCCAATTTGATTATCCCTCTAATGCAAAAAGACAAATCACAAAAGAAAATAAACATAAGCTAATTTATTCCTTCTCTAATACTCACTACCCTGATAGGAGGCTGATTCCTGGATCTTTTCTCTCCGGCACACAACTTAATGAACTGAACAAAGGAGTCTTCCTTCCTTCCTGGGTGAAACATTTTGTCGCACATTGGATCCTTTGGTCAGGTGTCAGCTAGGCTATGTGAACATCTTAAACCTTTACAGGCAAAAAGGCATTAACCCTTAACTGTCTGCTCATGACAGGAGATAAGCACAAACAGGGAGGTGCTCCCTATGATAAGGCCGCATAAGGTAAACATCCTCAGGTTATTGACGTATGTATCACTGGTGGTGACACTAACCAGGGGAGGGCCATCACAGAGGAAATGATCAATCTCGTTTGACCCACAATAGTGCAGTGTAAAGATGAAAACAGTCTGCACCATGGAGTTCACACAGCCACCAAAATATGACCCCACCACCAGCTGACAACAAACCCACTTGGACATGGCGATGGGGTACAAGAGCGGGTTGCAGATGGTGATGTACCGATCGTACGCCATGGCTGCCAGCAGGAACCCTTCAGCAGTGAGGAAGACAGAAAAGAAGAATTGGGTGGCACATCCATTGTAGGAAATGGCTTTACTCCCTGCTAGGAAGCTCGCCATGGCTTTGGGGGCAATGATGGAGGTGAAGCAGAGGTCTAAGACTGACAGGTTAATTAGGAAGAAGTACATGGGGGTGTGCAGGTAAGAGTTAGCTCTAATGAGGAGGATCATGCTGGTGTTTCCAAGCATGCTGGTCATGTAAATCACCAGAAACATCAAAAAGGGAACTACGTGAGGTGCCAGGCCACTTCCAAACCCCAGCAGGATGCATTCTGTCAATGCTGTGCAGTTGTCCTCTCTTGTTGTCTCCATCACTTGATGTTTCCTTTGGGAAAGGGAGCAAAATGAAGGTTAAAGAAGAACCAAATGGACATGATGAATTTCAGGTCTTACCAAAAACAAACAAATAAACAAACAACAACAACAACAAAATCAGAGCTCTTGCGGAAAAGACACTGGCCTAAAAGTTGGCAAATCAATGGTCATTTCAGTGCTTTTCTACATACTCCTGCTGTGATCTGCAGCAAATCTCTTGAGTGAGGATTTTCGAAGCAGTCAAAGGAAATCTCATTGAATTTCGAAAGGTTTTGATCATTTAACCCTCATGCTCTTGGGAAAACTCCCAGCTATAATATTTCTGTCTCTCCTGCATGACAATTAAGTTGTCATTGTTTCCTTATCCCAGAGGGAGTTGAGAAGATAAATCCATGAATGTTTTGGAAGTGTTCAAATCCCTTGGGGAGGGATAGAAAAGTACCTTTGGAGAGATTTTCAGAATTAGTCAGCTGACTTCTTAATTTACTGCAGTTCTGTGGAAATCCCAGCTTTGAGTGATGAACTTGATGGCAAAACAGCCTTTGGCTTCACTGTAAGCAAAATGATTTCTCGTAATCCATGTTCAACCCATGTATAATAAAATTGAAGCTGTTTTATGTATTTATTTTGGGAGGTGATTTTTTGAGATCCTAGTCAATTTTTGTATGGCTGTAATAAAAGGAAGGAATGACAATCTCTCTTTCCATGAGTAATCCCACTGATTTATAAAAAGGGTGGAAGAATTAGTGCCTTAAATATAAATTATATCAGTCTATGGATGAATATATATGAATTATTTCTTCATAATTTCTTTTCCTGGAAGATTGCAAGGGTTACTTTTGAGAGCTTTTACCTTTATATAGAATATTATCTGTCGTAATGAAAGTCAAATTGAAGGGACTTTTGGCTGAATAAGAATGGAGTAAAGTCTTAATAAGAAATTTAGGATTAGGTATTTTCTTTGAGCTAAAAGCTGTTTTGACAGTAGCTAGATATGCACATTTAGTAACAGATTCTGTCACCCTTACTCACATCATGAAGTACGTTATTCCCAGTCCCACTGATAACAGTAGACTTTTTTGTTTCGATTGTATTATGCTTAAAATTGTAATGGCATTTCCAGATTGTCACCACAGATATGAATCTCTTCCATCATATGAAAGGTAGATGGGGTTTGGTCACTGGAAGCCCGGACAACACCTAATGATATTCAGGTAATTCTGTGATGATGCAGAAATTTCTGCAGTTCTCTGGTTCTGTTTAAGAGTTAATTCTGCATCAGACTATATTAGCAGAGTTGTGACTTCCACTGGTGCCCATTTCCCATTGAAGTGACTGAGCTACCAATTCTCAGACTCTGCCGAGTCATGGAGGTATTATGAGAGACAAAACCTTTTGATTTTCTCCTTGAATTCTATCTTTCCTCCATTTCAGCTCCAAGCTCCCCAGTCCAACCTCTCTCCTCAAAGACCTCAGAGCTATTAATGAATTTGCTGTTGTGAACACAGTAAATACGAGGTTGTATTAAATGGCTAGCTCTGAATAGGGAAGTTAATTATCTCTGTATATGACACTGGAGAAAATGGTGCAGAGAAGAGATAAAAGATTGATTTCACATTTCACTGTGAAATAAGGGAGATTTTGTTCATTTAGTGTACATTTATTTAGTTTTTTTGAGAGCGGGTTAAGAGATGGTTTAATCATGTCTGTAAAAGCCTGGTAGCAGAGGTCATTAGTCTTTTTGGTGACAACATCACATTGAAAGTTTGTGATCCCACAGTTACCCTCAACTCATGTCAAAAAGCTGGAGACATGGAAGAGCAGAGCCACAAAAATCATGTCAGAGCTGGAAAAAATGCCTGAATGTGCCAGATGTAGAGAACAGAATCTGTTTTTTTTTTAATCAAAAAGAAGATCATGTTGGGGTGGGGAGAGGGGAAGGTGAGTGACTTGATCACAGACTATAAACACAGAGAATATTCACCAGCTGGGGAGATACCTCAGTGGTTTGAGCATTGGCCTGCTAAACCCAGGGTTGTGAGTTCAATCTTTGAGGGGATCCAGACTAACACGGCTACCCCTCTGATACTTGACACCATGCAAGGCACTGCATTTAGCCGTATGGAGTGGAAATCCATCAACCTCATGAAGAAACTTGCACAAATACAGACAGATATCATCTTCCTTTCCAAATGCAAATGGATGGACATAATACCAAATGGACTAAAGGTAAAAAATCCACTGCTATCTACATACTACACAGACCACAGTGAGAGATTATGCCATACTCTATCAAAAAAACTGAGGAACCACCTGATCAGCATCCTATACAGCAAACAGGAAAACATCAAAAAAGAGCTCTCCAACCTGGAGACTCTCATTAATAACCAGACTTCTATACAAACGGACTTCACTAGAATAAGACAGGAGATCTACATTACTCACTTCACCTCTCTACAAAGGAAAAAGGACTGTAATCTGTCTAAACTCCTACCTGCCACATGGGGCCACAACCGTGGTACCCCTAACCCACCCAGCAATATCATCAATCTATCCAACTACACACTCAGCCCAGAAGAAAAGTCTGTCCTATCTCGGGGACTCTCTTTCTGCCCTGCCACCCCCACCAACATGATACAGTTCTGTGGCGATCTGGAAGCCTACTTTCGCCGTCTCCGACTAAAGAATACTTCCAGGACAACACTGAACAGTGCACTGATACACAGGTGCCCTCCCACCAACAGCACAAGAAGAAGAACTCCACGTGGACTCCTCCTGAGGGTCGAAATGACAGTCTGGACCTATACATTGAATGCTTCCGCTGGCGTGCACAGGCAGAAATCATGGAACAACAACATCGCTTGCCTCACAAACTAAGTCGTGCAGAACGCAATGCCATCCACAGCCTCAGAAACCACCCTGACATTATCATCAAAGAGGCTGATAAAGGAGGTGCCGTTGTCATCATGAACAGGTCTGACTACCAAAAGGAGGCCGCCAGACAACTCTCCAATACCAAATTCTACAGGCCACTTCCCTCAGATCCCACTGAGGAATACACTAAGAAACTACAGCATCTACTCAGGACACTCCCTACACTAACACCAGAAGAAATCAACATACCCCTAGAGCCCCGACCAGGGTTATTCTATCTACTACCCAAGATCCACAAACCCGGAAATCCTGGACGTCCCATCATCTCGGGCATTGGCACTCTCACTGAAGGACTGTCTGGATATATGGACTCTCTACTCAGACCCTATGCCACCAGCATTCCCAGCTATCTCCGTGACACCACTGATTTCCTGAGGAAACTACAATGCATTAGTCACCTCCCAGAAAACACCATCCTAGCCACCATGGATGTAGAGGCTCTCTACACAAACATCCCACACACAGATTGAATACAAGCTGTCAGGAACACTATCCCTGATGATGCCACAGCACAACTGGCTGCTGAGCTCTGTGCCTTTATACTTACACACAACTATTTCAAATTTGATGACAATATATATCTCCAGATCAGCGGCACTGCTATGTGCACCCGCATGGCCCCACAATATGCCAATATCTTTATGGCCGACCTGGAACAATGCTTCCTCAGCTCTCGTCCACTCACGCCCCTTCTCTACCTATGCTACATTGATGACATCTTCATCATCTGGACCCATGGGAAGGAGACTCTGAAAAAATTCCACCACGATTTCAACAGCTTCCACCCCACCATCAGCCTCAGCCTGGACCAATCTACACGGGAGGTCCACTTTCTTGACACCATGGTGCAAATAAGTGATGGTCACATTAACACCACCCTATATCGAAAACCTACCGACTGCTATGCCTATCTTCATGCCTCCAGCTTCCATCCCGGACACATAATACGATCCATTGTCTACAGCCAAGCACTGAGGTACAACCGCATCTGCTCTAACCCCTCATACAGAGACCAACACCTACAAAATCTCCACCAAGCATTCTCAAAACTACAATACCCGCACGAGGAAATAAGGAAACAGATCAACAGAGCCAGACATGTACCCAGAAGCCTCCTACTGCAAGACAAACCCAAGAAAGAAACCAACAGGACTCCACTGGCCATCACATACAGCCCCCAGCTAAAACCCCTCCAACGCATCATCAAGGATCTACAACCCATCCTGGACAATGATCCCACACTTTCACAGGCCTTGGGTGGCAGGCCAGTCCTTGCCCACAGACAACCTGCCAACCTGAAACATATTCTCACCAGTAACTGCACACCGCACCATAATATCTCTAGCTCAGGAACCAATCCATGCAACAAACCTCGATGCCAACTCTGCCCATATATCTGCACCAGCGACACCATCACAGGACCTAACCAGATCAGCCACACCATCACTGGTTCATTCACCTGCACATCCACCAATGTAATATACGCCATCATATGCCAGCAATGCCCCTCTGCTATGTACATCGCTCAAACTGGACAGTCTCTATGGAGAAGGATAAATCGACACAAATCAGACATTAGGAATGGCAATATACAAAAATCTGTAGGAGAGCACTTCAACCTCCCTGGCCACACTATTGCAGACCTTAAGGTGGCCATCCTGCAGCAAAAAAACTTCAGGACCAAACTTCAAAGAGAAACTGCTGAGCTTCAGTTCATCTGCAAATTTGACACCATCAGCTCAGGATTGAACAAAGACTGTGAATGGCTTGCCAACTACAGAACCAGTTTCTCCTCTCTTCATTTTCACACCTCAACTGCTGGAACAGGGCCTCATCCTCCCTGATTGAACTGACCTCGTTATCTCTAGCTTATATATACCTGCCCCTGGAAATTTCCACCACATGCATCTGAAGAAGTGGGTATTCACCCACAAAAGCTCATGCTCCAAAACGTCTGTTAGTCTATAAGGTGCCACAGGATTCTTTGCTGCTTTTACAGATCCAGACTAACATGGCTACCCCTCTGATCTTTGAGGGGGGCATTTAGGAATCTGTGGCAAAGATCTGTTGGCAGATTAGCCCTGCTTTGAGCACAGGGTAGACTGGCTGACCTCATGAGGTCCCACTCAACCCTGACATGCTAACAAACTTATACAAAACATACCACCCTACTTGCAATCCTGGTCTGAGAATGGTAAACTGCATTTCCCTAGCATGTTGCCTCATGGGAGGAGTTGTTCCTGTCTCCATCAGTAGAGGACTACATCTCCCACAATGCAATGTGGATTTAGTAGTGTGTTGGGAGGGCATCAGGGGAGTCATATGAATGTGGTTGCATCATGAGAACTGTAATCAGCCAGGGATCCTGGACCAGAGGGAAGAATGGGAGAATGACCCATCTCCTGTCCCTCTCAGTGTACCTGCGCAGGAAACAGACCCCACACTAAGAGAAATGTGATTCTGCTGCTGTCAGACTGGGGTCAGGGTTACAGCACTCTACGTATCAATGTGATTTATCAGTGGGTCCCGCTGGTTTTCACATCATTGGTTCTTCCCTTGGGCAACGAGTGGTAAGGAGAGCTGGATAGGAAATGATCTTCCTGTGCTAAAAAAACTTTTTTGAGATGTTAAAAGATTTTCAAATAGCACTTGCCACTGAGACCTTCCAAAGTTTCACTGAGGAAAAGTCAGAGACAGAAAGGAGAGAGCTCAGTGGTTGGGACAATTAGATTCCAGAGAGCTGAGTTCAAATTCCTGTTAAGCCTGGTTTGGAGCAGGGAATTTACACTTTCCTGGGTTTCAAATGCTTGAGCTGCAAGGTTGCTATCCATTGGCAAGGACTTACTATCCATTGACAGAGACCTCAGGCAGTTCCCGCTTTCTTCCAGGGCCCTAAATACGGGTGTCTATTTGTGAGACTCACTTCTCATCATCGGCTCCCTAAAATAACTGCCACTTCCTTCAACAATAGCACTTTTATCCACCCTAGAAGCCCTTTGCCACAGGTTCCTGGGCTTTTGCGGTTCTCTTGTGTTTACACACTGGAATCCCTCCATTGGCTGATGGTCAGAGATGGGGACATCAAAGTGAATTATTCTAGTATTGTCCCTTAACAGTTGTTAGATGAGTAGTTATGTGAAGGCATTATTCTTTTTCCTCCCTCTGTTGGTTTAGTCCTACACAAACTCAGTACATATCCCAGCATTTAATCTCTTTTGTTCATATGACAAACCCCTTTACATCAATCAGACAAACACAGAGAGCATGTGATATTCCTGAATGATCACATATCAACACCTATCACAGGAACAAAAGGTGAGTATCATATGGGCAAGTATTATTTATTGGATATGGTGAAAGAGGAGGAGCAAATGGAGGTATCCTCGATTCATTTTAACATCAGTAGGGGAGATATTCTACCATCCATACCCACTCCATGTGTGATGACATTTTCTTTATCACCTTGAAGGTCAGGATAAGGTTCTACTCAGTCTAAAAGAGAGACCATACAAATTTCATTCACCTCCTTATGAAAGCAGTCAGTTTGCCTCCAGCTTTTTTCAATGCTTCTTTGACCTCCTTGTTTCTCAGGCTGTAGATGAGAGGATTGACCAAGGGGGTCAGGACAGTGTAGAAGACAGAGAACACTTTGTGCAGGTCTCCTGCAGTGCCAACAGTTGGTATCATGTAAATGATGATGAGTGATCCATAGAAAGTAACAACTACGATGAGGTGGGAGGAGCAGGTAGAAAAGGCCTTTTTCCTCCCCATGGTGGAGGGGATTCTCAGGATGGTGGTGATGATACAAACATAGGATATCAGGGTTAACAGGAATGTAGGAAGTATAATTGCAAAACACAGTAATAGATCTACCAGTTCAATCAGGCTGGTGTCGCTGCAGGAGAGTTTGAGCATCGGGGCAAAATCACAAAAGAAATGGTCAATATTATTGGGGCCACAGAATGTTAATCTGGCCATCAAAAGAGTTATCAAGATACTTGTAAAGAAGGCCATTGTCCAAGAGCCAGACACTAGCTGTATGCGAACCCAGCTTCTCATAAGTGCTGCATAATGCAAGGGATTGCATATTGCTAAGTAGCGGTCATAAGACATGACTAATAGGAGGAAACATTCGGCAGTCACCATGAATACAAAGAAGTACAGTTGTGTGATGCAGCCACTATATGAAATGGTTCTGTCCCCAGTCAGGAGACCGGCCAGCATTCTGGGCAGGATGGTGGAGGCATAGCAGGTCTCCAAGCCGGACAAGTTCCCCAGGAAGAAGTACATAGGTGTGTGAAGGTGCTGATCAATCACAACTAGCGCAAGAGTGAGGATGTTCCCGGCCATGGTCACAATATAGATCACTAGGAACAGCAGGAAGAGAGGAAACTGCAATTCTGGGAGATTCCCGAATCCCAATAGGATGAATTCTGTGATGAATGTTCGATTACTCCACTCTATATTTTCCATGAGTTTTCCCTAGAGGAAAAGAAGGAAAAGAGAAATAATAATAATAATAATAATAATAATAATAAATTAATAACTTTAAAAAAAACTCTGGTAATCATTCGACTATTCTCTGATCCAGAGATGATATTTTTCTTAGGTAGGCCAAGGAAAGTACACCTTCATGTTTCACATTTTCTTTTCTCATGTTCCATTCAGCTGTGTTAGAGTTCAAAGCCTGTTCATTCATTTGGAGGATGTTGCTGAAGGTTAATGATGATGGACTGACAGCAAAGCCATGCATGCTGTCACATCAAAGAATAGTGATTAGCCAAGAAAAAGAATGGAAATGTCTATTGAATGTTTTACTCCAGAAAATAAAACAAAGTAGATGTCACTGAATGTTGCAGGGCATTTAATTTCTATGCAATTGTTATTTGCAGGGGAGTCCCATATTTAAAAATATTCTGAACATAGAAGCAGATGCCTTTTGAAATTAAGACCATGGTATCTTACTTTTTTTTTCCCTGGAACCCTTTTGGAAAGAATGCTTACTGAGATTATAAAGTGAACTTTCAGAGGAGGCTCCTGTATATCTGTAATTTATACACATACCACTGTTACATTTTCTGCTTTGCCATTTAGGAGACCAATGATTATATCACTGATTTGAGCTGCACAACTTTTGAAATGCTGCACTAATGATTTGATGATGCTGTTTGCTAGGCAGAGACAGATATCTGTATGTGGAAACAGACTGGTCATATTAGTCAATATTTGTTCTTTTGTTTGACATAAGAAATGAAAAAAGAAAACCATATCTTGAAACCATATATTTCAGTGAAATCCAAGAGCAAAAGAATATCGTAAAGGAAGTACATATATTTTTAACCTATGTCTCCCTCCTGTGTGCATGTCAGAGTTACGGTGTATGTTATATATGAATCTCAGGTTGAAGCAATCCAGTAATAGGTAAGAGCTGCTACCTAGGCTTGTCAGAAATCATTTCTAAATCATTTCAATGGCTATTATCAATGTTCATTTTTAAGCAGTTTTTACTATTTTTATTTATTTAAATTTTCCCTGTTTTGAAAGATGGTAGGACAGACAATTATGGAATGACATTAGATATCGAGATACAAAAAGTTACAGCTTTATACCTATTAAATCTAAATTGTCAACAACATATGTCAAAATATACAAAGCAAGTAAGCTAAAATCTGGTTTTGCTCTGTTTCATTAAGTGGTCCATGTGTAACAAGTCTAATTTAAGAGGCTAAATCACTGGATTTGGACTCTAAGTTCTCAGGCACCATTTTTCTTACTTTACCTAGCTGTAAGTTTTTATTATTAACAGTGGAAATAGTTTTTCCTTGGTATTCGGTGTTTACAGTGAAGTCAGCATTTGTTGACATGCATGGGTAGAAATCGAATCCTTCCAAGCCTCCTGATCAGTTTTATATTGGAGAAGGCAGAGAGGCAGAAGTATGATTGTGTGTCATTTATTTCATTATGGCCCTGTAACAGTAGATACTTTACAAATATTTATAATTACTAGACTGCCCCAGCCTTGAATTGCATACAAAATAAATCTTCGAGGAAGCTTTGAAATCTCAACCTATGGGCCAGATATCCAGCGGTATTTATTTACCTAAGATGCAGATTAGTTTAAGCAGGCTAGGCACCTAAACACACATAAAAGTCAAAAGGAGTTAAGTGTCTAATCTTCTCTCGTGCTTTTGAAAATCCCTCAAGATGCCTTTCTGCATCTTCAGGTGACTACATACCCCCAAGAGAAACATTTTTACTTTGTGATTTTTGGACAAAAGGTTGGCATTTTCCACTGAAAACTTTGATCCAGATGAAAAAGTTTTCATTTTCATAGAATTTTACATGGGGGGAAGGAAGGACATTTTCTGACCAATTTTAGATTTTATTCCATATTTCGTGTTCTGAGTTTCTTCATACAATTTGCAAACTCAGCTAAGACATAGTAAATGATAGAGAAGATTAACACTCTTTTGCTTAATAGGAAGCATAAATTTTACCTGTAAAGGTGCAGTCCCGCTAGACTGATGCTGTGACATCTTCTCTTAGCCTTGTCATTTTCTAACTGCCTGAAGTTTCTCTCAGAACTTCTCACATACTTTTTTTCTCTAGTAAAGTGAACAAAGACAATTAGTAGGATACATTGATTCATTTTAGCAGCATTTGTAAAGGGAGTAATGCATCCTTTTATATTTATATCCTTCATGTCATCTTCCTGTGAGGCAGCTACCGCAGGATATTTTAGTTAAAGTGATGGGGGACTTAATTAAGAGAACATATAATTTGTTAGCAAGTTTAACTCTCAAGGCAATCAAACTTCTAACCTTAGCTGAATTATCAAGGGCTTACATACTAGGCCAGTGGTTCTCAAACTTCTGCACTGGTGACCTCTTTCACATAGGAAGCCTTTTAGTGTGACCCCCCCCTTTATAAATTAAGAACACATTTAAATATCTTTTGTGTTATTATAAATGCTGGAGGCAAAGCGGGCTTTGGGGTGGAGGCTGACAACTCACAACACCCCTTCCCCCCATGTAAGATCCTGGCAACTCCCTGTGGGGGTCCTGGCCCAAAGTTTGAGAACCCCCTGTGCTAGTTTGAGGGATACTATAGAAAATCTATCCGTTTATCTATCTATCTACACAAATGTATAAGAATCTACTGGAGTTACCAGTTAATGGAGTTATCCTTTATCCTTTTTTTAGAGGCTCAAATGTTAGGGAAGTCAATGAAACACTGCTGACATATATCACTGGAGGATCTGGTCAAGTGTGTAAGATCCAAACTCTCCTCCCAAATGAAACCTTTTCATTTGATATAGGTTATTCTAGGGTTCCTCCTTCAGGACTGCTCATCCCACTCCCTAGATCATCTCTCTGCCACACAGCTATTCCCCAATCCCGTATATACATGTGGGCCGAAGAATCACCTATGTCAGTAACTCAGGAGAATGGTATAAGTCTAGTGTCTGACTCTTTTGAGCATTTCTAATACTCCTTAGGCTTTGCTTCCTCATTAATTTCCAGCCCATACTCTCAATGCGCTGTCACCCACTCATTCCCACATCCCTTAATATTTTGGCAAAACTGTGAATCACCTGTCTGAGTGAGGCATCAGAATGGTATAGCCCTGCTGGCTAGCTCCTCCATTCATGAGTGACTCCATTCATGAATCATCATATAACTCATGGGATGACTCCTGGTTTACAATATTATAGCTATAATTAACATATAGCTATTACCGTAATATTGGTAACTGATGGGAGGACATATTTAGTGTAGGTCCATGGGGGTCACTCCTGGGTCTGGTTCTGTTCAATATTTTAATTAATGACCTGGATAATGGAGTGGAGAGTATGCTTATAAAATGTGCAGATGACAGCAAGCGCTTTGGAAGACAGGGTCAGAATTTAAAATAACCTTGATAAACTGGAGACTTGTTCTGAATTCACCATGAAGAAATTCAGGAATGCTAAGCGGAAAGTACTAACTTTGCAAGGAAAAATCAAAAGCAGAACTATAAGATGAGGAATAACTGGCTAAGTGGTCATACTGCCGAAAAGGATCTGGGGGGTTGAGTGATGCTGATAATTTGTATTTCAACAGTTATAAATCTTTAACTTTTTGAATCTCAGTGTCTAATATCATTAAATAATTACTCCTCCACACAGTTTCACTCAACTGTTAACATTTAATTAAATAAAAATTGAAAAAAAATGCTTAAAACCCATCATTTTGTGCAGATGTGAAAATGTTACATGTATAAACATCTAAAATAACAAACAAAGAGTTAAAAACTATGGCCCCAGCAGAGAGATTGTTTTCATGAGTCATTACAAATATATGTAAACCCCTAACCTTCCTTTTTCCAATGACTGCAAAGGTGTAATTGCCCATTTCATATGAAATGTTCCCTTGTAACTTGTGTTTACCCCTTATGCTACACAATCTGTCCCACTGTTGTATTTAGCTCCAACACTCTGATTACATGAAGAACTCTGTTTAGCTTGTGGGCTAGTCTCTCTCACCGATAGAAGTTGGTCTGATAAAAGATATTACCTTACCCACTTTGTTTCTTTTAAAAAGTTAACATTGATATTACTGTCAGAAATGATCAAAAAATAAAAATTTAATTTTGCCAAGCCTAGTTATATGCAGCCGATCTTTATTAAAAGAAAGAGCAACAAATATATTACAGGGGGAATTCTGTGACAAAAATTACGCAACCAAAAAAAAAAAGAAATCTGTGAACAATATTTTAAAATTCTGCATACTTTATTTGTCAGAATAACACAGTATATTCATAGCAGATTCAATTATTTTTGGTCATTTATTTCAAAATACCTGTCAGCAAGTATGTCTGTAACAATACAATACGGACAACAAAAAGTATTCAGAAAATGTTTAAAAAAATAGATTCCTTGCTAGGCACATTAATAGAGAATTCTGAGAAATAATTCATTTAAACTACAATACAGAACCGTCCCCTGTAAACACTTGAGGGAGTCAGGGGTAACAGAGGAGTTTAGGGAGAGGGAAGTAAATTGCTGGGAGGGAGCCTGGGTGTGAACTTGGAGGCTTGTTGGGTATGAGTGGGAGAAGTATTGAACAGTTTTTTTCAGGGGGCAGGGAGGGATTGTTAGGGAGCTTCCCCCATGCAGACTCTTGCTGACCCCTAGCCTCTTGCATTCAATCAGGCACATTTGCCTTTGTCCCCATGTGTTCCTATACCCTCATGTGTCTTTGCACCCCCTGTTCACATGTCCCTCCATCCAGACTCAGACAGCCACCCCGCACATCCCCATGTGGCCCTGAAGCACCTTCCATGTCTCCATGTGTCTCTGTGCTCCCACAAGGCTACTCCCCTGTCCCCTTCCCCATGTTTCACTGTGTCGCACAGAGCCACTTCCCTGTCCCTGTGTCCCTGTCTCCCTCCCCCATCCCAATGTGTCTCTGTATCCTCACATCACCATGCGCCTGCCTCTCTGTCACTGTCCACTTCTCTGTCTTCATGTGTCTCTGTGCCCCCAATCAGCCACCCCTATCCCTATACGTCCCTGTCCCCATATGTCTCCGTGCCTGCCCCCAGCCACCGCATCCCTATATGTCTCTGTCCCTCTCCCCCTTTCCCCACGTATCTCTGTGCCCCCTCCTAGCCAACCCCGTCCCTATATTTCCTGTCGCCCTCCCTGTCCCCATGTGTTTCTGTGCCGCCACCCAGCCACCCCTCCCTGTCCCCATGTGTTTCTGTGCCACACAGTGCCACTCAGTTGTTCCCCTCCCCCTATCCCCATGTGTCTCTGTGTCCCCACACAACCACTCCCCTGCACCTCAGTCCCTCTGCCCTTCCCCCGTCCCTATGTGTCTCTGTCCCCCTCCCTGTTCCCAGGTGTCTCTGTGCCTCACAGAGCCACTCCCCGTCCCCCTCCCCCTGTCCCCATGAGTGTCTATGCTGCCACCCAGACATTCCCATCAGTATGTGTCTCTGTCACCGTCCCCATCCCTATGTGTCCCTGCCCCCTTCTCCTGTACCCATGTGTCTCTGTGCCCCCACCCAGTCACCCTGTACCTTCCTCTGTCCCCCTCCCTGTCCCAATGTGTGTCTCTGCCCCACAGAGCCACTCCCCTGTCCCCTTCCACCTGTCCCAATGTGTCTGTTCCACCATCCAGCCACCCCATCTCTGTGTCCCTGTGCCTTCCCTCATCCTCGTGTGTCTCTGTGCCAGCACCCAGTCACCCACATC
The DNA here is from genome assembly GCF_007399415.2 of Gopherus evgoodei. Classification (NCBI taxonomy): domain Eukaryota; kingdom Metazoa; phylum Chordata; order Testudines; family Testudinidae; genus Gopherus; species Gopherus evgoodei. The sequence continues at coordinate 17,600,940 of NC_044342.1, read as the reverse complement.
CCTGTGTGTCCCTCTCTGCCTCCCCTGTCCCTATGTGTCTCTGTGCCACACAGAGCCACACCCCTGTCCCCCTCCCCCATCCTCTTCCCTGTCCCTATGTGTCTCTGTGCCCAAACCCAGCCACCCCCAACCCTATATGTCTCTGTCCTCCTGCACCTGTCCCCACATCTCTGTGTCCCCAGCCAGCCACCCCCATCCCTATGTGTCCCTGTCCCTGTCTCCATGTGTCTCTGTGCCCCACACAGCCACCCCATCCCTATGTGTCCCTGATATCCTCCCTCGACCCCATGTGTCTCTCTGCCTCACAGAGCCACTCCCCTGTCCCAATGTCATTGTCCCCTTCCCTGTCCCCACATGTCTCTGTGCCCCCACCAAGCCACCCTGTTCCTATATATCTCTGTCCCCCTCCCCTTTCCCCATGTGTTTTTGTGCCCTACCCAGCCACCTCTGTGCCTATATATATCCCTGTCCCCCTCCCTGTCCCTATGTTTCTCTGTGTCCCTACCCAGCCACCTGCATCCCTACGTGTTCCTGTTCTCCTCTCCCTGTCCCCATGTGTCTCTGTGTCCACATAGCCACTCCCCTGTCCCTGTGTCCCTGTCCCCTTCCCCCGTCCCCATGTGTCCCTGTGTGTCTTGTCTCCCTTCCTGTCCTCATGTGTCTCTGTGCCCCACAGAGGCACTTTGTTGTTCCCCTCCCCCATCCCCATGGGTGTCTGTGCTGCCACCCAGCCACCCCCTCACTATGTGTCCCGGCCCCCTTCCACCTGTCCCCACCTGTCCCCACAGAGCCAATCCCCTGTGTCATAGAATCATAGAATATCAGGATTGGGAGGGACTTCAGGAGGTCATATAGTCCAACCCCCTGCTCAAAACAGGACCAATTCCCAACTAAGTCATCCCAGCCAGGGCTTTGTCAAGACTGACCTTAAAAACCTCTAAGGAAGGAGATTCCATTACCACCCTAGATAACTCATTTCAGTACTTCACCGCCCTCCTAGTGAAAAGGTTTTTCCTAATAGCCAACCCAGACCTCCCCCACTGCAACTTGAGACCATTGTTCCTTGTTCTGCCCTCTGCTACCACTGAAAATAGTCTAGATCCATCCTCTTTGGAACCCCCTTTCAGGTAGTTGAAAGCAGCTATCAAATCCTCTCTCACTCTTCTCTTTTGCAGACTAAACAATCCCAGTTCCCTCAGTCTCTCTTCATAAGCCATGTGCTCCAGCCCTCTAATCATTTTTGTTGCCCTCTGCTGGACTCTTTCCAATTTTTCCACATCCTTCCTGTAGTGTGGGGTCCAAAACTGGACACAGTACTCCAGATGAGGCCTCACCAATGTCGAATAGAGGGGAATGATCATGTCCCTCGACCTGCTGCAAACGCCTCTACTTATGCAGCCCAAAATGCCGTTAGCCTTCTTGGCAACAAGGGCACACTTTCGACTCATATCCGGCTTCTCGTCCACTGTAAACCCTAGGTCCTTTTCTGCAGAACTGCTTCCTAGCCATTCGGTCCCTAGTCTGTAACAGTGAATGGGATTCTTCCGTCCTAAGTGCAAGACTCTGCACTTGTCCTTGTTGAACCTCATCAGATTTCTTTTGGCCCAATCCTCCAATTTGTCTAGGTCTCTCTGTATCCTATCCCTACCCTCCTTGTCCCCCCCCCCTTGTTCCCATATGTCTCTGTGCCTCCACCCAGGCTCCCCCTTCCCTATGTGTCCCTTTCCCTGTCCCCCTCCCCCTGTCCCCATGTGTCTCTGTGCCCCTCACAGGCAAAACCGTTCCTATGTCTCCCTCTCCCACTCCCCCTGTCCCCACGTTTTTCTGTGCCCGCACCTAGCTACACTCATCCCTTTATGTTCCGGTCTCACTCCCTGTCCCCATGTGTCTCTGTGTCCCATGTGTCCCTGTCTCCCTTCCCCTGTTCCCATGTTTCTCTGTGCCCAACCCCAGCCAACCCGGACCCTATGTGTTCCTGTCCCCCTTTCCCTGTCCCCATGTGTTTCAGTGCCCCCATCCAGCCACTCCCATCCCTATGTGTCCCTGTCACCGTCTCTGTCCCCATGTGTCTCTGTGCCCCCAGCCAGGCAGCCCCAACCCTATGTGTCCCTGTCCCCCTCCCCCGTCCCCATGTGTCTTTGTGCACCCACTCAGCGACCCCATCCCTATGTGTCTCTGTCCCCCTCCCCTTGTCCCCATGTGTCTCTGTGCCCCCACAGAGCCACTCCTATGTCCCCATATCCCTGTCTCTATGTGTCTCTGTGCCCCAATGCCACTCCTCTGTCCCCCTACCCCTGTCCCTATATGTTTCTGTTCCCCCACCCAACCTCCCCCATCCCTATATGTCCCTGTCCCTGTCCCAATGTGTCTCTGCACCCCCACCCAGCCATCCCATACCTATGTCTCTGTTTCCCTCCCTGACCCCATGTGTCTCTGTGCTATTCAGAGCCACTCCCCTGTCCCCCTCCCTCTGCCCCATGTGTTTCTGTGCCCACAGAGCCACTCCCCTGTCCCCCTCTCCCTGCCCCCATGTGTTTCTGTGCCCCCACTCAGCCTTCCCCATCCCTGTGTGTCCCTGTCCCTCTCCCCCTGTCCCCACGTGTCTCTGCAGGGCTGGCTCCAGGCGCCAGCCCAGCAAGCAGCTGCTTGGGGCAGCCAAGGGGAGAGGGTGGCACTTCTGGGTCTTCGGCAGCAATTCCTAGGTGGGTCCCTCGATCCCTGTCATAAACAGATAAGTAAGAGTTAATAGAACAGAAGTACTTCATGTCTCTTTTGCCTGTGAAGGGTTAACAAGATCAGTGAGCCTGGCTGTCACCTGACCAGAGGACCAATCAGGGGACAGGATACTTTCTAATCTTGAGGGAGGGAAGTCTTTGTGTGTGTTCTGAGGTTTTGGTTGTTGTTCACTCTGGGCGCTCAGAGGGACCAGACGTGCAACCAGGTTTCTCTCCAATCTCTTTGATACAGTCTCTTATATGTCCAGAATAGGGAGTACTAGGTAGATAAGGAAAGTTAAGCTTATGTTTGTTTTCTTTATTTGCAAATGTGTATTTGGCTGGAAGGAGTTCAAATTTGTATTTTGCTGAAAGGATTTTAATTTGTACTTGTATACTTAGGCTGGGAGGGTATTCCCAGTGTCTAAAGCTGAAAGACCCTGTAACATATTCCATCTTAAATTTACAGAGATAATTTTTGCTGTTTTCCTTTTTTAATTAAAAGCTTTTCTTGTTTAAGAACCTGATTTTTTTTTTTATTCTGGTGTGAGATCCCAGGGGATGGGGTCTGGATCCACCAGGGAATTGGTGGGGAGAAAGGAGGGCAGGGGGAGAGAAAGGTTAATTTTCTCTCTGTGTTAGAATTACTTTCTCTCTCAGGAAGAGTCTGGGAGGGGGAAAGAGAAGGAAGGGGGTAAGGTGAATTTTCCTCTCTGTTTTAAAATTCAAGGAGTTTGAATCACAGTGATCTTCCAGGGTAACCCAGGGAGGGGAAGCCTGGGAGAGGCAACGGTGAGGGAAAGGGTTTACTTTCCTTATGTTAAGATCCAGAGGGACTGGGTCTTGGGGGTCCCCAGGCAAGGTTTTGATGGGGGATCGGAGTGTACCAGGCACTGGAATTCCTGGTTGGAGGCAGCGCTACAGGTTCTAAGCTGGTAATTGAGCTTAGAGGAATTCATGCTGGTTCCCCATCTTTTGGATGCTAAGGTTCAGAGTGGGGGTTTATACCATGACAGTCCTTCTCGAAGAGAAGGACCGACCACCGAACTGACACCGAAGAGGTGCTTTTTTTTTCTTTTTTCCGCCGCTTGGCTGGCAAAAACGCTGGAGCCGGCCCTGGGTCTCTGTGCCCCCACTCAGCCACCCTCTATCTCTGTGTGTCCCTTTATCCCCTCCCCCACCCCCCATGTGGCTCTGCACCTCCCTCCCCCCTGTGGCCCTGCACCTCCACTTCCACTGAGCCCCTGCCCCAGTCCGATCCCCTCAGCCCCCAGTGGTGTCTGTCTCCCCACAGCCCCTTTCTCTTCCATCGGTGGCAGGGAGCTGCTGCTGTTCTTGTGCCACAGCTCCCTCTCTTGAGCAGAAGGTGGAACTGCAGCAACATTTCGGCAGAAGCTTTTTTCTGCGCAAAATAAAATAAAATAAAATAAAATAAAATAAAATATGCGGGGTTCATAATTATGCATGCATGCAGTAGTGCAGAATTCCATCCACATACAATGCAGTAGGTGATCAAAATATTCTTGGATACAAGTCCATCTTCCCACAGTATTCCAGATGAAAGAAAGAGCATATATATATAATAATTAAAGACTCCTTGGGCAAGAGAGAGTGAGCATGGACAAGCATTAGGATGACTCCATAACTTGTAGGTTAAAGCACAAACTTTAGGCTGTGGGAGAGACAGGATCTGGTACCGCTGTTCCCATGACTCTTTAGGTTGTTGTCCAAAGTGGAAAGGCTTCAACAAGAGAGAATGAGGTGGCAGATACATTTTTTAATCCCTTCTCCCCACTCACCTGGAGGATGGAGTTGAACGAGTGTGGCCTACATCTCAGGTGTGTGCCTAAACCACTTGGCTATAAGTTATCTCTCCACCACCACAACAACATGGCTGCATGGGCGCCAACTTTCACTTTTCTGTGTGGGTGCTCCACTCCCGCTCCACCCTGAGGCCCCGCCCTCACTCCACCCCTTCCTCCAAGGCCCCGCTTTTGCACCCTTCCCCCAGGAAACATATCCTTGCTCAGTCTTTTCCCACTCCACCCCAATGCATCCCACCCTTGCTCCACCTTTTCCTGCCCGGGCTCTGCTCCCTCCCCCCAGTGCCTCCCACCCACCATTGAACAGCTGATCAGCAGGTGGCTGGTGGGTGCTGGGCACCCACTCTCCTCTTCCATGGGTGCTCCAGCCCTGGCCTATGCATAGCTGAGAATCCCATGCAAATGGAGGCTCATCCCTACAGCCCAAATTCAGGTGTAGAACATCCTGAGAGGGTAGGATTTTGCACACACCCTTCTACCTGGCATCTCTCATTGGCTATTTTAGGCAGCTCCCCTCCAAGTTTGTTGGTTTTTGCCAGTCCCCTTCTTAGGCACCTATCTTTCCCCATTAACTGTGTAAAAAGCCTAGACACCAAACTCAGGTTTTGGGAATAGCTGTGATTTTCTAGGCCCATAAAAGTTAGGCATTGCAACCTTCAGCATCCCAGTGCCAAAGTCCCTTTGTGAATCTAGCCCATAAGCACTTGACCCTGAGTTCAGTGGAAGCTTTGCCTGAATAAGGAACAAGTAAGGTCATCAGACTTTGTCTCTGTGGGACATTTGGTTGAGTAAGGAGGAGGGAGGACTTGAGGTTATCTGTCCACCAGCTGGTGGCTCAGATTTCTTTCCTTTTCACATTGTTCTCCCTTGGACCACAAATGATTAGTGGAGCTCTTTCTGGTGCAATCTGAGATCAAGCAGGGGTTGATTTGGGGTGATCAGTCTGTGTGAATATCTCCCTCTGCAGGGTCGGCTCCAGGCATCAGCCCAGCAGGCAGGTGCTTAGGGTGGCCAAGGGGAGGGGGTGGCATGTCAGGCTCTTTGGCAGTAATTTGGTGGCGGGTCCCTCGGTCCCTCTCACAACCCTAAGAAAAGGCCGAATTTGCCGCCGAAGAAGAAAGTGACACAGTGGAACTACCACTGATCATGATTGCGGCTTTTTTGTTTGTTTGTTTTTTGTTTTGTTTTGTTTTGCCTCTTGGGGCAGCAAAAACCCTGGAGCAGGCCCAGTCCCTCAGACACAGCAGCATTCAGAGTCACACAACTGGAAAGCCACTGGCTGGGAATGTGTGCAAGAAGTTCAGGTGGAACAAGATTTTATATAGGGCTGAGTTTTGAATCATCATGGCTTGTTCTCTGAAAACCTTCACTCAGTGGGCAGGGGCAGACAGAAAGCAAACAGAATGTTGGGAATCATTAAGAAAGGGATAGATAATAAGACAGAAAATATCATATTGCCTCTATATAAATCCATGGTACATCCACATCTTGAATACTGTGTGTAGCTCTGGTCACCTTATCTCAAAAAAGATATATTAGAATTGGAAAAAGTACAAAAAAAGAGCAAATAAAATGACAAGGGATATGGAGCAGCTTCCATATGAGGAGGGATTAAAAAAAACTTGGACTTTTCAACTTGGAAAAGAGACGATTAAGGTGAATATGATAAATGTCTATAAAATCACGACGGTGTGTAAAAAGTAAATAAGGAAGTGTTATTTATCCCTTCACATAACGCAAGAACCAGGGAGTTGTCTATTGAAATTACCCCCCTCACCCAGTTCAAATACCTTATCATCCTCAAGCAGAGGGAGGGTTGATCTTGGGGTTGTCTCTCCCACAGCCCAGGTGAGTGCTGTGATGCAATTGGGTTCATGGCCTGTGAGTGGAACACTGAGGCTGCCGTGATAATAATAATTTAATCGTAATTTGATTAGGCCTCTTCTTAGGGTCAGATTTCCAAAGGTATTGGGCTCATACAGTGCAGCCAGGAGGTTAGGCACCGAACAGCCATTGATTTAAATGGGAGTCAGGCACCTAACTCCCTTAAACCCTGTTGCAAACCTTACAAGGCACCCAAGTTGGTCTTTGAGTACCTCTATACCTTGGAAACTCCGGCCTTGTGTGACTTGTGCCACATTCACACAGGGAGCCCATCAATACCACATAAAAAAACTAACAACAAAAAAACAAACCACCAGCGGAGAGTCTCTGAACCTGGGTTTCCAGAGATGGGTTCACACTCCAGTGCTAGAAAACAGCCATGCAGACATTCCCACTTGGGCTGCGAGACCCCTGCCCCTTGCTGGCTTTCAGAGACCAAGTGGGAACATCTGTTTTTAGTGCCGTTGTGTGAGCCCCAGTGAGTTGACCCAGGATCTGAGACTCATGGCCATGCTTCATTTTTATTTGTAGTGTAAGAGATAAAGGAACCTGGTTTTCTGAGACCTAGGCCAACACTCTCACCTCTCAATCATCCTTCCTTTGACTTGCAGGTCCGCTGAGGGCCTGTGGCTCGCACTGGCCTCGTTGCTCAGCCCCACTGGAAACCAGGCCAGAATTGGGCAGTCCCTATCTTGAGACACCCCGAATCACTGAAAATTGTGGCCAGTGCTTTTTCTTTCCTTGGTACTTTAGGCTATCATTTTCCAAGGAGAAAAAGAGAGTAATGCGCCTGTATCTACTTCTGTTACTGTGGGAACTAATGCCTCGTTTCCACAGGCTTTTTAATGCCCAGAAGTCTTCGAATGAAGGCTGGGATTTTCAAAAGGACCCTCAGGGAGTTTTGTGCTCAGGTACCAATTCAAAAGGGGGCCACTATCATTATGTTCCTGTCATAAACAGATAGTTAAGGGTTAATGTCTCTTTTACCTGTAAAGGGTTAAGAAGCTCAGTAAACCTGGCTGACACCTGACCAGAGGACCAATAGGGGGACAAGATACTTTCAAATCTTGTTGGAGGGAAGTCTTTGTTTTGTGCTCCTTGTGTTGTTGTTGTTCGCTCTCAGGACTGAGAGGGACGGGACAGCAATCCAGGCTCTCCAAATCTTTCTGAATGAATCTTTCATGTTTCAAACTTGTAAGTAGCCAGGCAAGGCAGATTAGTTTTACTTTTGTTTTCTAAAATTGTAAATGTTTCTTTTGCTGGAAGGATTTTTACCTCTGTTTGCTGTAACTTTGAACCTAAGGCTAGAGGGGGTTTCCTCGGGGCTATATAGATCTAAGTATCCTGTAAAGCATTTTCCATCCTGATTTTACAGAGATGATTTTTACCTTTCTTTCTTTAAATAAAAGCTTTCTATTTTAAGAACTTGATTGATTTTTCCTTGTTTTAAGATCCAAGGGGATTGGGTCTGAACTCACCAGGGATTGGTGGGGGGAAAAGGAGGGGGGATGGTTAATTCCTCCTTGTTTTAAGATCCAAGGAGTTTGGATCAGTGTGAAGCCTCTCAAGGCAACCCAGGGAGGGAAAAGTCTGGGGGGAAAGGAGTGGGGATGGTTAGTTTCTCCTTGTTTTAAGATCCAAGGGATTTGGATCTGTGTTCCCCAGGGAAGGTTTTGGGGGGACAGAAATTGTGCCAGACACTAAATTCTGGCTAGTGGCAGCATTACCAAATCTAAGCTAGTAATTAAGCTTAGAAGTGTCCATGCAGGTCCCCACATTTGTACTCTAAATTTCAAAGTGGGGAAAGAAACCTTGACAGTCCCTTTTACAGCTGAAGAAATTAAGGCACAGAGCAGGGATGTGTCAGCCAGCAGGTCAGTGACAGACCAGGACCTAGAACCTGGGACTCTGGAGTCCCAATCTACTGTTCAAATGCCTTTGAAAACCCAGATTAATTTCTTGCAAAAAGTATTTAACAAAGTAAGAGGTTGGGGACGGGGCACTAAGGGAAGCCCATCACATCTAGGTGTGTAACCAGGACTGGGAGGCTCAGAGGGAAGATCTCAGGAGATACCAAATAGAATTTAATAAGCTGCTCTTGACACACCTGGAACAACCCCTGCCCAGTGGAAGCTGGTCCAAATTCAGGAGTCAGTGGAATTGTACCTACTCGCAGTTCAGAATCCTGCCTGCTGGTCCTGCGAAGAAAACAAAGGGGAAAGGTGCTGGCTAAGAACTGGAAGATGAGAAGGGCCTGGAGCTGTTGACCTGCTGCACAAGTGATGATGCAGAAGTTTCTATTCCTCTATCCTTCTTTGGGAACTTTCTTAGGGCTTTCTTAGGGCATCTCTGTGCACCCTGAATCATGAGTGGTGCAGGATCATGCTTGAGTTAGAAAACAATATTAGATAGATGATTATATATGCAGATAGCGAGAGATTAGATGGATGAATATATATGCAAAAAGACTGAGGTATATAGACACATGCAGATATTAAATAGAGGGGTATGTAGGCAGAAAGACAGAGAAATAGAGATTAGATAAATGCATGGACAGATTTGTATAGGGCTGGACAGATAAATAGATTCAAAAGCAAAATCCTTGCCTAGATTTGAGTTAATCCTTAGTCAGGCAAAATTGCATTGAGTGTTTTGTCTGAATAAAAACTGAGCAAAAGGAAATGAAATTAAAACATCCAGATTTGGTTATGTTGCTGATATGTTACCTTTGCAAAGGAGTGAGTGAATTTTTATCCCTTTGCACATTTGGCACAAGGAGGGGCAGCATGCATCCTGGGAGAATATCAGTGCTACAGATTCATCTTATTTTGTTGGTTCTCAGATCGCCAACACACTTGAGATATTTTGTTTTATGTTACTTTACTGTAATTTCTGCAGTTCATTTTTCTGTTGCTAAATTTCTCTCTTTCCTTCTTTCTGTTGTTATTTTGGGACTATCATAAACCCTGTAGCATTTAATTGAATATATTATTTAAAAACACACCTATACAAAATAATCCCTCCTGACTTGGATCTAAACATGATACAGAAAGTGATCTTCACAGCACTAGAAAAGCAGCCCAAAATGTTTTCCTATGTAGATAAACCTTGCAACATAAATGCATTGTCCATGCTGCTCTTAAATAGGAATGTCATAAATCATTACTAGCTGTGCTATTTCTTAACCTATGTCTTGTTAGGAAAATGAAGACTCATCTTTGCTAAGATGGGATTTTCCAAGAGAGTTTGAAGGTGAGCTGGTGAGAAACCTGAATTTCTGTTTTCTGGGGAATTGATTTTTGAGAGACAAAAGAGTTCTGATTTGGAATAAAAGAAGTGGCACATCATAGTAGCTATAATAATAATAATATATGGGAAGAAAGGGTAACTGATTGAAAATTAATAGCCTGTGCTATGCAGGAGGCCAGATTAAATGATCTAATGCAGAGGTTCTCAAAGTGTGGTCCGCGGACCATCAGTGATCTACAAACTCCATTCAGGTGGTCTGCGGATAGTTCCCTCTAAGGTGCATGCCTGGGAGACCACACATGAGAGAATGAAGGGCTGCTCACCAAATTAGTAGTGTCATGCAGGTGAGGTGTCACTAATTAGATGCCTGGACTCTGGAGAATATGCACATATAAGATGAGGTGGTGGCCTTGGGGGGAGTAAAGTGTAGGTGAGAGGGGGTAATGAGATGAGAAGAGAGGGTGGGGGGAATTTGAGAGGTGCAGCGCTGCTGCAGCCTGGGAAAGAGACTACTTTTCCCAGTTCCTGGGCTGTGACGGCCCTTTTTCCCAGCCTCAGCTTTGTGGCTGCTGTGTCGGGGGAGAGACCTCCCTCCTTCCCAGCCCCAGCTCAGGGGCTTCTGAGGCAGGGGAGAGAGGGCACATCCATCACATTAGAAAGGTAAGACTACTGATATTAAAATATGAGTTGTGTGCTTTTATTTGTAGAACAAAAACATTATTATTATGGGGTTTTTTTATATAGCACTTTTATACTTTTATCCAAAGTGCTTTACAATAGTTAGCTAATGGTACAAACAACATTTGGAAAGATCATTGAGTGATTTGTCGAGACCCTAGCAATTTTAAAATGGTCCATGAAAAAATAAGTTTGAGGACCACTGTAATAAACAATGACAAAGAGTCCTGTGGCACCTTATAGACTAACAGACGTATTGGAGCATAAGGTTTCGTGGGTCGTGGGTGAATGCATGCATGCATCTGACGAAGTGGGTATTCATCCACGAAAGCTTATGCTCCAACACATCTGTTAGTCTATAAGGTGCCACAGAACTCCTTGTCGCTTTTTACAGATCCAGACTAACACAACTGCCCCTCTGACACTTGTAATAAACAAAGGAAATGTTACTATTGTTTCAAATTTTTGAAACAAATATTTTTGTAGTAAAATTTTGAAATTTACATATAAAGCCCCAGCCCTGCAAAGACAGAACACTGATCTTTATCTACTTGTGTCATCCATTTCAAGAAAATGTAGTTACTCATGTGTTCTAAGTCAAGCATTTGATTAAGCTTAGCCTACACTTAAAAGAAAGACTAACATAGTTACATGGGTCAGAGGTGTGAAAAATCCACATCCCTGACTGATATACCTATGCTGACATAACCCCCAGTGTTGACACATATGAGTTGATGGAAGAATGTTTCGGTCAACATAGTGACTGTCGCTCAGGAAGGTAGTGTTTCTACACTAACAGAAAATCTTCCAGACATGTAGCCTGCATTATACTGGCAGGGCTACGGCAAGGTAACTATTACACTGTCATTTCTGTAGTGTAGACACGCCTTAAATCTTTGCAAAACTTGGAAATAAGTAGGCTTGGCAGAATTTAATTTTTTAATCTCATAATTTCAACAGATAATATCAATGTCTATTTAAGATTTTTTTTTTCACTTTTTATCAATGTAAGTGTTCAGTTTTGGAAAATGATGGACGGGTCTGACACTAATTATTAATGATGGTAGACACTGAGATTGAGAGTCAAAGCTTTATAACTATTAGAACACAAATTGTCAGCATTGTGTCAATAGATATCAAGTAAATAGCCATAAATGAAACTAAGAATTTCTCAAGTAGCATTTCTCTTACTTTCCTGAGCTGTAAATTTCAGTTATCAATGGAAATATTTGTGTGTGTGTGTGTTTATGATGAAATTGATATTTACTATTTACTGGCATTTACCAAAAAAAAATCCTTCTAAGCCTAAAACTGAAAACCTTTTTTTAAGATGACAAACAAACAAATAGGAATTGAGTTTGACACTGGCAGGATTTGAAGCAAAACCCTCAAAATTGCTGTCCGTCCTTCCTCTGCTGCTGCTGCTGCTGCTGCTGCTGCTTTTCTACTGACCTTTTTGTCCCCTGAATAGAACATGATAGTAGTGGGCTATTAAATTAACATCAAAAAGATCATTTCCATTATAGAATATTTGTTTCATTTTGGTTTTAATGGAAAACTGGAGTTCTGACAAACTGAATGTTATTATGAAATGTGTCCACTTGCCATGGAACATTTCTCTATTCATCCAAAAACTGAAAAAATCTTTTTTTAGCTGAAAACTCAGTTTTTTCAGTTTTGTGGATCTTGGTTTTCACAAAAAGTCAATGTTTACCATAACCACCCTCCCCAAATTGTGTTCCAACCACCTGTAATATTTTCAGATGTGCCTAAGAACACAGATTCCATTGGTTTAAATCTTGTAGGTCCCATTGAAAAATGTCCCCTACTCAGATTTAATACATTAGGGACTGTTGAGTTGAGAGAGGGATCCTGCATTTGCTCTTCAGTTGGGATAAATTGGCAGAGATCTGGCAGTAATTAGTTTAATAGAAACTGAATCCAGAAGGGAACATAGTGATAATCTAACCTGACTTCTGATATAACACAGGCCATAGAAATTCCCCAGAATAATCTATGTTTGAACTAGATCAGATATTTTAGGGGTGGGGGGAAATGCAACTTTGTTTTAAAAATTGCCAGTGATGGAGAATAAATGTATAAAACCGCACCTTTGTTTCTGGTCTGAGTTTGTCTAGCTTCAGAATCCAGTCGCTGGATTGTGTTATACCTTTGTCTGCTAGATCGAAGAGCCCATTATTAAAGATACTTGTTTTCCATGAAGGTATCTGAGGATTAGGTTTATTTTTTCCCCCATAATGCTGAGGGGTTCAAAAACTGCAGGATGGGATCTCATATAAAAAATATCAAACTAAAGAGCGATGATAAAAAAAGATCTCATGAAATGGGTGTCTGTGATATTAAAATTTCTGTTCTTTCTTTCCCCTTCTCTCATTCCCTTCCTCTGACTTCCTCCTTCCCCTCTGCAGACCCACAGCTGAACGATGGAGCATGACAACCACACCCGAGTTCGGGAGTTCATTCTGCTGGGGTTCCCGACCATCCTAGAGCTTCAGGTGATGCTCTTTGTGGTATTCCTCACCATGTACCTGTTGACCATCCTACAGAACATGGTCATCATCACCCTGATCAAGACAAACCATCACCTCCACAAGCCCATGTATTTCTTCCTCAGTCATCTCTCCTTCCTGCAAGTTTGGTACATCTCGGTCACTGTTCCAAAACTGCTGGTGAATTTCCTGGCAGAGAATAAGAGCATCTCCTTCATCAGCTGCACGGCCCAACTTTACTTCTTCATTGCCCTGGTCTGCACTGAGTGTGTCCTCCTGGCCGTCATGGCCTATGACCGGTATGTGGCCATCTGCCACCCACTGTGCTACCCAGCCATCATGAGCCACCAGCTCTGCCTGCAGCTGGCAGTGGGCTCCTGGTTGGCTGGCTTCCTCATCTCCATGCAGAAAGTCTTCTTCATCTCCTGGCTGTCATTCTGTGGCCCCAATGTCATCAACCACTTCTTCTGTGACATCTCCCCATTGCTCAGTCTTTCCTGCACGGACATGATGGTGGCAGAGATGGTGGAATTTGTCTTTGCCTTGATCATCCTGCTCATCCCGCTCTCCATAACCATTGCCTCATACGTCTGCATCATCAGCACCATTGTGTGCATTCCCACTGCCCAGGGCAGGTGGAAAGCCTTCTCCACCTGTGCCTCCCACCTCACAGTGGTTGTCATCTTCTTCTCGGCCACCCTCTTCACGTACGCCCGGCCCTGGAGGATCCACTCCTTCAACCTCAATAAGCTGGTGTCAGTTGTGCACACGATTGTGACCCCCATGCTAAACCCCTTCATCTATTGCCTGAGGAACCAGGAGGTGAAGGGGGCATTAAGAAAGATGCTGTGTGTCAAGAATGCTGTCCCCAAGGTCTTCAGCAGTGACCAATAGCTTTGGACGGGGCTGATCATCATCCCATCCTTGGAATCTGCCTTCTCTTACCGCACACAAGGGGCTCAGTGGAAGTGACTTCTTAAGAATGGCTGGATGGGATTCTACTCAGGACAATAGATGGCATGAGGTCACCTGAGTATGAACTGAGTTTCATGTCGAGGTTGAGCTGTATCTTGAGTGAGGTACGTTGAGTGCAAAGAAGCCAAGAACATACAGATGTAGAGGAGGAAGGACATTTATGCAAGCTCTGAACATAAATCAAGTGGTTTGTGGCCAAGGGCAAGAACAACTGAAAGGTTGTTCTTTCCTTTTTGAGATCTATGTGAAATGAGTTGTGTGGTCTGGATCTCTCTCTGGCTGAGTTTATGCTCAGTTCTGGCTCAGTTTGGCTACCAATCTGAAAGTAAAACAATTCCACTTAATGATAACAAGGATAAAATCATACTCTTGTCAATTTGAGGAACAAGCTGTAGTTTCACTGAGCCATCACAAACAGAACTCCCTTCCACTCAGTAGGGTTATGGGTTGAACCTCCACTATCACCAGTATGTGTTAGGAATAACTTAATTGAAACTGAAAACCCTAACTCTCCTCGGACTGGGATAAATCAGAAGTAACTTCAGGGGGTCAATGGGGCTCATTCTCCTATTCTGCACCCCATTTTGAATTAGGAATAACTCCTCTGGAGTCAATGAGTCTGATTCCTCTCTGACTCAACCTGGTGTAAGCCAGAAGTAACCTTATTGACATTCCTGGTGTTACACTGGATTAAAGGCAAAGTAAGTGACACCAGAATAAGGCCCTGAATTAGAAGTGAAACAATAAGTGGTTACAGGTTACATTTCCCCCCCAGATTGAGAGAGAAGAGATCATGCGTTTTCAGCCAGTTGTTATTTCTGATTAAAGAGAAAACCAAACCAAATCCTAAGAACACGCAGTTTTGGATATTTTAAAGGGGCATACAGGAGTCATCACATAGCTCACATTTACAGCTGGATGAATGATGATATTTTTCAGTTTGCTGCCAATTCAAAAATAAATAACATTTTAATTTCAGGATGAATGGAAATTGACATTGTTTGAAATTTTTCAACAAACTGAAAACTCAATTTTTTTTCAAGTAGAAATAAAGCCTTTCAGTAATGTTGAAATGAAATGCTTTGTTTTGACCTGAAATATTTCATTTTGATGGTCAGCCTTTTGTGGTGTGCATTCTTCTGTCATGTGCGAGATCCAAATTCAAAACACTTTCCCACCTCAGGCAGAGCACAGAATCAAAGACAGGCCTTTGATGTTCCAGATAGGCACGCTAACTGTAACAGAATGCTAATCTGTATTATTCTGCTCAGCCATTGTATTCTACATACCTTATTTAAAAGAACCTCAGCTATACATGACAGAGCATTACAGGATCTTGTGATGAACACATCTGCTGTCTATAAGCAAACTTTGTAGCCTGAGCGAAAGTTTATAAAGGAGAAAATGTTACCGCTTCCTCCTACCCATACTTCATTCATTTAGTCACCCTGCCTTTGCTTTTGACAAAAGCTTGGAAACTGAAACAATTTGGAGGCTCAAAACATTTTGTTTTGTTTCAACATTACCAAAAACTTTCTGATTTTTTTGGCTCAATTGAAACTATTTGGTCAACTGTACCCAAAGTCAATAATTATTTTTGCTCATCCCCAAACTGCATGTTGTTTGGTGAATTAGCCACACACCTGAAAAATTTCACCCACCTCTATTCACAGGATCTGTCAATAGGGACTTGGATACCTAACTCCCTTAGTCTCCTTTGAAAAATTCTTACCATAAAGTCCAAAGACATCATTTTAGAAAAAAATTAGGGTTAGGGGCAAAGTTGTGTCAATATCTCTGTTTCTTCCTGCCTGCTGAGGATGCAGTTGCTCGTGTGGGGTTAGCAGGCTGTTTCTGCTTAGGTTGGATATTAGGAAAAACTATTTCACTAGGAGGGTGGTGAACCACTGGAATGGGTTATGTAGGGAGGTGATGGAATCTCCTTCCTTAGAGGTTTTTAAGGTCAGGCTTTACAAAGCCCTGGTTGGGATGATTTAGTTGGGAATTGATCCTGCTTTGTGCAGGGGGTTGGACTAGATGACCTCCTGAGGTCCCTTCCAACCCTGATTTTCTATGATTCTATGATTTGTATCCCAGACAGGGGCAAGGATGTGACAGACCAATCCTATCCCAGGGAATGGGGGGAGGGGGGCGCTGGGGTGGATATCTGGGCTCAGGTTGCACCATGCTCAGCTGAAGCCTTGGCTACCACCACTGATTCCTCTCAGTTTGGCAGGGAGAAGGGGGTGGTGCTGACAGATTAAGTCAATACAATCTGCCACTTCCACACTTCATAGGCCTGGGGTGGCAAGTTTGTCCCAGCTGCCCTTCCATTATGATGGATGGGCGGTTTGGCCAAATGTGAGTGCGAGGGTGGGATCCAGTGCATTAGGCCACAACACCATGCAAATCTAGTACTGGCCCAGCTGTAGTGTAGACATACCCACAAGAACCCCCACAGATGCAGGGGAAGCACCACCAAGCTGGCTGGTGAAGACCTCTCACACAGATATCCACCTCTGAGGGGGAGATCCAAGACTTCATGGGACCTCAGAGTGCTACAGGCACAGCACTTGGATTTTACACACAACTCCCACAGACAGACAGAGAGCAGAAAGCAATCCTTACAGATAAGACAGATGAAGACTGGGATGGGAAACAAAGGCACAGGCTGAGGAAGTGAGTTGGTCAAGGTCACACAGCACATCAGTGGCAAAGCCTACAGCAGAACCGGGGTCCGCTGAGTCCCAGACAAGTGCTGCATCTTCTCATGGCTAGGGTTGAACTCTGTGGCCATCCCACCTCTATTTCCCCTTCATCCAGGCCCATTTAAGAACTCATAGTTCAAAGAGGTTTCAAACAATCCCCACAAAGGGTCCCATGTATGGAATCCTCTGGTACATACTGCCCACCAGGCCTCAAGCCCTGTTCAGTGTCCCTGTCCTGTTTCATCCAGACTGACATAGTCTTCATATCAGCTAGGTCTGTACAGTCTCTCCCCAGCTTGAGCAGGGTCTGTCCCAGACCTATCTATCTGGAGAGCTTTCTCCCATTGTCCGCTGCTTTTTCAACTTTTCCCCTACTGGCTCAAGGTCTCACAGGAGACTTCATGGAGCCTGCAGTAACTGCAAGCATGGCTGCACTCCCCTGGAATTTCCTCTTTGCTGCAACTTCCTGATCTTTTATTCTGTGAGCACCTGATTCAACCCAGGTCCAGGGCTGCCTTTAGGCCGATTCAGCCGATTCCCAGGAATCTGGCCCCGCCCCTAAAGCCGGAGCCCCTGCCAGAGCGCAGCAAGCAGCCCCACTCTCCCGGCTGGAGCCGCGCCCGGAGTGCAGCAAGCAGCCCCACAGCTCCAGTCTCCTGGCTGGAGCCCCAGCTGGAGCGCAGCAAGCAGCCCTGCTTTCCCGTCTGGAGCCGCGGCTGGAGAGCAGCAAGCAGCCCCGCAGCCCCGGTCTCCCGGCTGGAGCCCTGGCCAGAGCGCGGCAAGCCACCCCGCAGCCCTGCTCTCCCTGCTGGAGCTCCGGGCCCTTTAAATAGTCCTCATAGCGCTGGGATAGCGGGAGGCTCCAGAGGCTATTTAAAGGGCCGGGGCTCCAGCTGTCTCTGCTGCACCCTCTGCCCTGCTCCCAGCCATCTCTGCCCCCAACCAGCTCTTGCACTCTGTGCCCACAGCCAAACCCCCTGCCCTGTCTCCAGCCAACCTCTGCCACACACCCCTGTGGCACTGCCCAAAGCCAGCCAGCCGCCACGCACCCCTGCCCGCACCAGCCCTGCACACCCTGCCCCAACCCCCCTGCCCTGTCTCCAGCCAACCCCACTGCACTCCCCTGCCTGAAGCCAGCCAGTTCTGCACTCCTCTGTCTTCAGCCCTCCCAACCCCTGCTGCATCCCCCTGCGGCCCTGCCTGAAGCCAGCCACCCCACACAGCCCTGTCTCCAGCCAGCCCTGCATCCCTTTCCCTGCCTGCAGCTAGACCCTACCTCCAGTCAGCCCCTGCCCTGCCTCCAACCAGCCCCATGTCCACTGTTGCCCTGCAGTTCCCAGGACAGTAACCCTGCACATCTGCTTCAATGAGGGGGGCAGGGAGCAGCTGGGACCCACACATGTGAAATGGCGGTCATTAATAAGCAATCAACAGCATATATGATGCAATGTACATAATATATAATTGTATTATTTATATATTTATGGAAAGTAAATAATACATGGAAGAAATAAAAGGTTTTTTTTTTACTTTTTTTTTTTTTTTTAGTCATCCCTGCCAGGGCCTCACCGAAAATATTTGAATTGGGCCCTGCACTTCCCAAAGCCGGCCCTGCCCAGGGCTGGTTCATCAGGGCTGGCTTAGCCCCAGACTCTCTATTCAATGGGGTAAGCCACCCTGTTACACCTCCAGATTAGACCCCACTGCCTTCTGCAAAACCCATCCCTCTAGAATCCCAAAGTTCTCTGCATGGCTGTGACTAAGATACCAAGAGGAAGGGGTAAGAGTAATCTTTCATCAATATTAGCTCAAATGCATCCCTGAAATATTGAAAAACTACTTAATGGTGGGAAGGGATCATTTTTGTTTTCCTTGCAAGTAGACAAAAAAGTTCACTGCAGTGCTCCAGGCTTGGTTGTCCAACCCCCTAGCATAAACAATCAAAAGAAATGACAGAACCCAAGTTACACATATAGGATAACTGTCAGGGATGGAACCAGACATAAGTGGAGATGGAGCCAAAGACATGTGACTATACCATGAGCTAAAGAGCCAGCTGTTGTTGGTTGGGGTTTTAACATTGTACTTCCTATGGAGCAGGCAAAATAGGGAGACACAAAACATACACAGGGCTAGCTGGTTACCAACCAACACACATAACATCCAAATTTGCCAAAGAGTTGGCCATCTTTGGAAATCTTTTAAGTTAACTCCTGCTTCATAGATCTGAAGGTGTCATAAACAGATGGTAAAGGGTTAACAAGTCCAGTAAACCTGGCTAACACCTGACCAGAGGACCAATCAGGAGACAAGATACCTTCACATCTCGGTGGAGGGAAGCCTTGGTTTGTGCTTTCTGGGTTTTTTTGTTGTTCTCTCTGGGTTCTGAGAGGGACTAGACATGTAAGCAGATATCTCCAAATTTCTGAAGCAGCCTCTTCTGTTCTATTTAGTAAGTACCAGTTAGGAAGGTGGTTTAGTCTTTTTGATTGTTTTCTTTATTTGCAAATGTGTATTTTACTGGAAGAATTGTATCTCTGTTGCAACTTGTATTTGTGCTGAGGGGAGGACTCTCCCTGGTGTCTATAAGCTGAAAGACCCTGCAACATTTGCCATCTTAATTTTACAGAGACAACTTTTACTTTTTTCTTTCTTTTATTAAAAAGTTTTTCTTTTTTAGAACCTAATTGACTCTTTGGTTATCTTGTGTAAGACCCCAGGGGAGGGAGTCTGCACTCACCAGGGAATTGGTGGGAGGAAGGAAAGAAGGGGGGAGGAAAAGCCTGATTTCTCTCTGTGTTAAGATTACTTCTCTCTCTCAGGGAGAATCTGGGAGGGAGAGAGAAGGGGAGGGGAAGATGAATTCCTCTCTGTTTTAAGATTCAAGGAGTTTGAATCATAGTGATCTTCCAGGGTAACCCAGGGAGGGGAAGCCTGGGAGAGGCAACAGTGGGGGGAAAGGGTTTACTTTCCTTGTGTTAAGATCCAGGGGGTCTGGGTCTTGGGGTCCCCTGGGAAGGTTTTGGGGGGGACCAGAGTGTACCAGGCACTGCAAGTCCTGGTTGGTGGCAGCACTACAAGTTCTAAGCTGGTAATTAAGATTAGGGGAATTCATGCTGGTACCCCATCTTTTGGAAGCTAAGGTTCAGAGTAGGGGCTCATACCATGACAGAAGGTCAGACGAGATCATGTTGAATATCTAGTCTGACCTCGTGCAAATCTATGTAGATTGACAAATGTACTTACTGACTGGACTGGAACCCTTGGCTCTGAGAAGTCAGTCCTCCAACACACAAGCATAGAAAAAACAGAGTTAAAGCTCTTTTCTGCTTGTTGGATTAGCCACTGGAGGGTGGGACTGCTCAGGAATACACAAAATAGCTAGTATATTACTGAAGCTTTAGGTTGTCTTGGGTATGTGTCCAAATGAGTGGTGACATCTTGAGACACATCCAAATGAGATCCGCAAAACAGTGTGATAGAATGTCAATGGGCCTTAGGTACCTAAGTCACTTAGGGACATATTTTAAAAGGTATTTAGGTGCTGAGTGGGATCTTGGTGCCTAACATCTATGGGTATTAAGTGCACAGGAGCTTTTGAAAAATCCCACTCAGTGCCTACTTATCTTTAAACATCTGCCTTTTGGTGCTTTCAAAATTATTCACAAGTTTCCACCAAACTTAGCTGTCCAACCTGACACCACTTGGACTTCATGTCCAGAGCTGCTGAGCACGCACAGCAGCCACTGCTGTCAAGGACACTCAGTGAAAATTGGTCCCAAGGGGGACTCAATTTAGTGGACATTTGAAAATCTGGGCCCAGAACCAGCCTTTCCTCTTTCTCAATACAGGATTACAATATGTAATAGTGTGAGTATGCCTATTGCAAGGTGTGTTGTGCACTGAGAGAAAGATAGATGTGTGCATGGGGATGGATAGAAAGGAGATCAGCATAAAATATCTATGGATAAAGACATAGATTATTATTATAATTGCATTTATATAAATTGGAGAAACCATTGCTTTTCAAGTGTCTCACCAGATTTTTTCACATTATTGATCAGGCAGATTATGCCAGTGCAGGAGATACTTTTATTATTATAACTCCATAGAGAGCGCCTATCTCAGATTAATGTGACATTATCCTAGATCCTCTCTAGCTAGGATTTTCCAAACTACAACGCAGTTTGATAACCATTTCCTATTCATAATCATTGAGAGTTTGGTTTCTAACTCCCTTAGGCTCCTTTAAAGCCCAGCATGCACAGACAATGTTAAGTATTATCATCCACTCTTTCCAGTTGGAGAACATAGCCACGGGCTAGACTGTTAATGAGATTTAGGTACCTAAAACTGTAGCTAGGCACCTAGTGAGATTTGCCAACCATGCAAGCAGGTTAGGCATCTAACTCCCATAGATTTCTATGACAGCTGGATGCCTAAACTCCTTAGGCACTTTTGAAAAGCCTGCTAGATACCTCATAGATGTTAAGGCCAGAAGGGGCCATCATGATCATGTAGTCTGACTTCTTAGGAAAGAATAATCTGTTTTTGTACCTTTCAAAATCTAGCCTGAATGAGTTTTCCAAGCTCACACAGGAAGTGTGTAGTAAAATTAGAAATTGACTGCTGCTTGCTTGAGTCCCACTACAGTGTCTTAACCCGATGACCCGTCTTCCTGCCTAAATCTTCCTTTAAGTAACAGCAATAATAATAACAGCAATTACTCTCCCAGGCCAGACACATGCACCCTGATTTAGCTGGGCTACATGGGCTCTAGGTCACTACATACCCATGAGCACAGTATCAACTTTGTCTGCATTCAGGTTTCATGTCCAGGACCCATTCAGCCAATGCTTATACAGCCCTTAGTCAGTTACACATACATAGGGCTGAGAAGGAGGGTGGGGGAGGGACAATTGCACTCGGGTCCGAGCTCAGGTGCCCCCCTCCCAAAAAGAAATGTCTGTAACATCTGTGCAAATAAAGTAAAATGTGACGGGTTGCGGTTCCGTTGCACGTGATGTAAAGGGGCCCCAAATTTCTCTCAACTAGCATGAATGACATACATGTGCTCCCAGCACTGGGAGCTCAGAGGGACAATTAGACCTCAGGGGTTAACGAGTATATTTAGTGTGCTGTTCCTTGCTTCTGGGACAAAGTCAGAACTGCTAGAAACAGGGCATTTAGTTTGTGGAGTTGCACCTGCTTACATCACCTTTGAATGTGGCCCTGAGAGGATGCAGGGAGGAGATTTGGCTAATGAGTCTGAGGATGTGACTAGATCCTCGCTTTTGATCTGCTGCTAAAGTAAAGAATGGAATTTTCTTTTCTTTTATTCTTACTTGGGAACTTTGCTTGGATAAGATCCTTCATCTGTAATGTAACCGAAATTATGTTGATTTTAAAGGGAGTTTTGGGAATACACTCATCTATCATCGTGATAGATAGATAGATAGATAGATAGATAGATAGATAGATAGATAGATAGATAGATAGATAGATGTTTGCAGTGTTGTTATAGCCTTGTTGGTCCTGGGATATGAGACAGACAAGGAAGGTGAGGTAATACCTTTAATTAGACGGAAAGATAAAATGAGCCAAAGAGAAATATAAAGAGTGAGTTTAATTTAGAAACACCATTACTGTTGTTGTCATTGTCATTATTATTTCTTCTTGCTTGTGGCTGGATTTATTAGATTCTTGAACCATAATGTGCTGGGAATTTTTGCAAATATGTATCTGGTTTTAGACTGGTGCAGAAATTATACTACTTAAAAAAATTGCTAAACAGCTAGGCTTTAAGATCAGCACTATAAAAACCGTGATAGAAAAATTGTGTGTATAGAACTGAGGGGGCAGGGGGGTGGGAAAGAGATTAGATCAGACAGCCAGAAACTCTTTATTCAGTGTCTCCTCACTTCTAGTTACTCTACTCTAGTCCTGTCTGTGAGGAAACATCCCTAATTCATTGTTATCCCTGTTGTAGTAAATGACATTGCTTGTGGCACTAAAGGCTCATAGTGTTACCAATCCTATGCACAGGAATTTGCAGGATTGGACCATAGTGTGTCTGGCATATACACTGTTGCCTCTGAATCTATGACTGCTTATAGATTTACTTGTGCCAATTTTCAAATATTTATTTTATGAAAATGAGGTCTCATCTATCAAAGGTAAATATGAGTCTGTGTATGTTTTTGTTTCCTTTTTTAAATACAAGTATTTTTGCACCATGAAAAGAATGTTAAACTAGTATCATTTAAAATTATGTTGAAAAGGCATTCTGACACTCATGAATAGAAGAGAAAAATGCAAATGGTGAGAGAGAGAGAGATGTTCTGATACAATTTCTTAATTGTTGTTAAAATGTTTGTCACTTCTGCTTTATATTAGACAATTTAACAGTTAAGATAGATAGATAGCTGGATGAGGTGTATGGGGATAGATAGCTGTTTTTGCCTCTTTATGTTTTTGTTAGATCAACTGTCACAGAAACAGTATTTTTATTTTGCATTTAAGTTTCTATATCATCATCAACATCATCATCATCATCGAAGTGTTGGCCCTACACACTATAAAATTGTAGCACATAATAATAACAAAGTCATTGTTTTCAGTACAATAACGCCAATGATGAAAAGAATTCCCTATAGATGCTTGATCCTGCTGCCCCAACCCGGAATATCACTTAAGCAGTGTTTTGAAGTTAAGCATGTGAGCTCATTGACTGCAATGGAATTACTCATGCAGAAAGTTAAGCACACACATAAGTGATGGCTGGTTCGGAGCAGTGTGCCTAGAAGATAGCAGGATTAAGCCCCAGTGAGTTTTGCCTTTTTCTTGGGAACAGCCAGAGATTGGATCCTGGAATGGCCCCAATTGCTCCTGTCTGATGCTGATGCTGGTGTGAAGTCCTGGGTGCAAAGCTGAGTGTGTGTGAATCAATTAGTCTATTTTCCTCTCACTGTTCTTAAGTTCCAGGTCTACTCCCCCACATTGCAGCAATAAGGACTGCTGGTCCAGATCCCCAGCGGCTGTAAACTGGTATCACTCTGTGGGAGTCAAAGACGCTATATCAGTTCACACCAGCAGGATATCTGGCCCACTGTTTTCTTGCTTTTCTGTGATTACACAGAAAAAGTACGGTTTGTTTGTTTTAAAGAAACAAAGAAATGACAAATAAACATAAAACAAATCAACTCATGGCCTAAATAAGGCCCATGAAGTTATCAGTAAACTAGAAATGTGGAAAACATTGGGCTCAGGTGGGGACTTTCAATGTTTGCCTAAGGTATTTAAGTACCCAGCTGCCACTAAACTTCAATGGGAGTTGGATGCTAAACTCCCTTAGGTTCCTTTGAAATTCCAAGCCTTAATCTGTTAGAATAATAACAAAACATTTGTCATCAATGGAGCTCAGAGTTCTTTACTTACAAGGGCCATATCATTATGCTCATCTTACAAATGGGAAAACTGAGGCAGGGTCATGAGCAAAGTCATCCTGCAGGTCAGGAACAGAACCCAGATCACCAGCCCTATACTGGAGTCATAAAGCCACACTGCTTCTTGTAGGTCTGAAGTATGGTCTCTGGCACTGTAGATTAGTTTATGAGCTGGCCAAAGTATTCACTACAGATTTAGGCTGGGACATCCAGTGAGTTGGGGGCCAACCTCCATTATGCTCTTTAAAACCACAGCCTGACCTCCTGCATTAAACATTCAGCTTTGGAGAGCTACAAAGTTTTCTGAATCAAGAAGTGGTATAGCTGAGAGCGAGACATTGGCGAGGGGTCCTCAGAACTATGGTGCAGAGTCTGCTGCTGGAGGGAGAGAATTTTGAAGGCACATTGTAACTCAAAGGGATTTGTGCACCCAACTCCTATTTGTATCTTTTAAAATTTGATCCACCAAATATAAAAGTAAAGCCCTGCTGTGAAGAATCACAGGAAGTGGGTGTCTGTGTCTTTGAAATGCTGTATGTAGTCAATACCATATAACTTTATTTTGTCTTTTTGCTCTTCATTTTTTTTTCTTTTCATCACTTCTCCTTTCCATATTTATCTCTCCTGTCTCTTTCTCCACCTTTCCTCTTCTTCTGACTATTGCTTTCTATTTCTTATGTTCTTTGTTCTTTTTTCTTCTTCTTTCTGTTTTTCTCCTACATTTTTATTTCTTTGCTGCTTGATTCTGTGCCTCTCAGCATGGAGTGGGAGAATGACACCAGATTCCAGGAGTTCATCCTGATGGGATTCCCAACTGTCCCAGAGCTGCAAGTGTTTCTCTTCATGGTATTCTTGGCGGCTTATTTGCTGACCCTCCTGGAGAACGTGGTCATCATCACCATGATCAAGACAAACAGTAACCTCCACAAGCCCATGTATTTCTTCCTCAGCAACCTCTCCTTCCTGGAGGCCTGGTACATTTCAGTCACTGTCCCAAAACTGCTGGCTAATTTCCTATTGGAGATCAAGAGCATTTCCTTTGTGGGATGCATGACACAACTGTACTTCTTCAGCTCCCTCCTATGCACCGAGTGCGTGCTCCTGGCAGTCATGGCCTATGACCGGTATGTGGCCATCTGCAACCAGCTGCACTACCCAGTCACGATGACTCACCAGCTCTGCCTACAACTAGCAGTGGGCTCCTGGCTAGTGGGCTTCCTGGCTTCCATGCTGAAGGTCATCTTCATTTCCCAGCTGTCATTCTGCAGGGCCAATGTCATCAATCACTTCTTCTGTGATATCAGTCCTTTACTGAACATGGCCTGCACAGACATGACGGTGGCACAGATAGTGGACTTCATCCTGGCGTTGTTCATCCTTCTGGTCCCACTGTCCATCATCTTTGTCTCCTATGTCTGCATCATCGGCACCATCTTGCGCATCCCCACCACTCAGGGCAAGAGGAAAGCCTTCTCCACTTGCACTTCCCACCTCACTGTGGTTGTCATCTTCTTCTCAGCCACCCTCTTCATGTATGCCCGGCCCAAGAGGATCCACCCTTTTGACTTGAACAAACTGGTTTCAGTGGTGTACACGATTGTCACCCCCATGCTAAACCCCTTCATTTACTGCCTGAGGAACCAGGAAGTGAAGGGAGCTCTGAGGAGAGCTTTCAGTGGTGTGAATGCTGTCCACAAGGTTCCTATCCTGGTCACCATCTCCTAGTAGGACAGAGATTTCCCTACTGGTGGAAAATTAGGAGTGGAGGCAAGAAGGAAGATGTAGCACACTTATGATGGAATTTAAATCTGGTAGTTATGGAGTCTCTGTTTGCAATACAAGATGGGTGCTCAAAAACCTGAGGCAACCACATTGCCAGTCTGTCTCCAGAATCCTCAATACTGAATCTCCTTTCTAGTCAGTATATCCAAATCCTATCTCTTCTTTGACTTCAGGGGACCATAAAATGGCTGAGGTCTAAAAATGTGAATATGGGTTGCAAGGTCCTGGAATTTGGGTTGCATATTAGACCTTGTGTTCCAATGCCAGCCAATATTTGGTGTCTAATAGTCAAAGAGATTTGGAAATTGGGATATAGACTATGGAGTTAAGTCCCCAAGGGAACAGATGGGAGGCCAGTCTCCTGGGATAAAGCTGGACAAAGCCCTGGAAATGGTGTGCTGGGATAACTTTTTCACTGGCCCTAAGAAATCAATGGACCAAATCCAGGGGGTGTTAGTTATTCTGTACTCATGCAGATTCCACAGAAGTAGTGAATTTTCTTGAGTAATAACTGAATAAAAATTGTGTTGGGAGTTGGGTGTCTCCCCTTCAGGTCAGTGTGGATTCAATTCTATAGGATAATTAATCTCCACAGAAAATGATTTTTATATTTTTATAATTTTGATGGATAATATTGATGTTTATTTTTAAGCATTTTTGTTTATTTTCCTTGATTTATATTTTCACCGTTGTGTGATATTTTGGGTTTTAAGCATTTTTCCCCCCAATTTTCTCAGTGGTAGGAAATTTGGGGGAGGGGCAGACAATTATTTAAAGTTTGTATCTAATACATTCTCAGGTAACATTTCTCTTACTTTACCTATGTGTAAATTTTAATTATTATTGATGGAAATATTTTTCGTTGGTTTGGTTGTGTACGATGAAACCAACGTTCACCAGTCTCCACCAATAAAAATCAAATCCTTCCTGGTCTAGGGATAATTACAATAAAACCACATCATTATTTTATACAGGACATTTCCCATATGGGAGATCTATAATGGCTGAACCCAAACCCAATATCTCAGTATGTCTGAACTTTGAAGAAGTTTAAATTTGGCTTCCAAATCTGGAGGTACAGCCCACTTCTGGCTAGGCTAGGAATGCTCACTATGAAATACTCTGAAAATGTGATTGGGAATATCCATGCTTGGAGGGAAATTCAAAGGGGTCTAAAGGATTTAGGCACCAAAATACTAGACAATTGAGTGGATAATTCCCTTAGGTAGGCAGCATAGGTGGTTAAGAGGGATGTGGGTAAGACATCATCTCAGAACAGATTTATTTACATTTCTTTATCCTGACCTTAGCTCCTCATCTGTGAATTAGGATATTTTTCTGTTCTCAGGAAGGAATCCTTTACTGGTTGTGAGCTGCTCAAATACTAGGGAGATGAGGGCCGTATAATTACCAAAATAGATTAAATGCCTGCTCTATTGTCTCCTGATGATTCCAGATCACATGCTTTCATATTACAAGTAATACAGGGTAGACTGGCCCTACAAACCCACCTGGGATCTGAGTGTCAAGCTGGTTTCTTTCCTTCTCAGACAGAATCCTCAGCAACACTGCTTCTGTAGGACAAATTACAGCTTCAATTACCTCGGTGTAGCCCTTATCCCCTTTGCGCCCTGCACTTTGTGACCTCTGCACAGCCCCTTCACCTTCAAGTCCTGATCCTCATGACCTTTGCATAACTCCTCCTTTCCCAACTCCTACCCTCATCTCTGCCTGTACAAACTCATTATCTTCAAATTCTTCCCTCGTCAGATGCTTGGAACTCGGTGAACAGTTCTGATGATGTTGGACACACAGCCAAAGACTTGACTTAATTCTCCACCAGCTGCATTGGATAGGCAAAGCCAAAAGGAGGAACACAATAGTCACTGGTAGCAATAAGGCTGGCTGAAAATTTTCCATTGATGATTTATGACAGACAACTGGGTTTTCAAATAAAAAAACATGTTTATGGAAAATGTCTGCTTTTTGCATTTTTTTCCCATTTTTCATTGGAAAAGAGAAAACCAAAATGGTTCCAGTTTTCAGCTGAAAAAAACCCACAATTTTTGGCCAAAACACCTTTTTTTTTTGGTTACAAAAAATAATTCATTAGCCAAAAATGAGGACAATGTTTAGTTTTCTCTTTTTTCAGTGACAAGTCAAAATTTTCCACTGGGGGAAAAAAAAATCTGACTAGTCCCTAGTTCTAAACACACATGGGAGTAGATCTGTGGAGGAAAACAGGGCTAATATTATACAGGTCCTGATTTTTATGTGTCTGGGGGGGTTTAAGACAGATTGGTGCCTAAAAGTCATTGATTTAAATGGGAGTTACTCATGCAGGGCTGAATTCTCGAAAGGACTTAGGTTCCTAACTTCTATTTAAGCTCCTAACATCTATTGAAATCGATTCCCTTTGAGCATTCAGCCTTTGAAGGCTTTTGAAAAGCTTATTAGGTCAGAATCTCCTCTGACATCGCCTTCCCCCCTTAAAGAAGGGTTGCAGACAGATGTGCATGTGACAGTGAGGTTTACTTTTGTGGCTGGAAAATGAACCAATACTGAAAAATAAAGGAAGAGCGGCATGAATCCTTGTCCTTTCCTTCTGCAGTATCAGGAACAAGGGGAATTAAAATGCAGGGATAATATTAGGCTAAAATTAGAATTCCCTTCTTATTGGGTCAAACCCTGAAGTCCCTCCTCCCTGAAGGACATCACTGTCTAGGGGAGCGTTTCTTGGGGCACCGGGGAGGTTGTGAGATGTTGAGTCAGCAGGGAGGATGGGTAAAGAGCAGGCCATAGCAGGGAAGGTAGTTGTCAGGGGAGCCATTCAGGTATGGCAGGGGGAGCTGGGAAGCGGGAGCTGGTTATGGAGGGGCTGGTCCATAGAACCCAAGGGCTGATGTGCTGAACTGAGCCCCACAGCCCAGCAGGGAGTTTTGGCATGAGGGGTGGACTGAGAGCAGCCCAGTGGGAATACTGTGCAATCTATCACACCCATTCCTCTAACTCAGAGGTCAGAGTCCCATGTCTTTATAGTCAAAGACTGGTGGGTTCTGTCCTAATATAAGGCCCAGCCACAGGTGTATTTAATAGACAAAGGGTGACAGGGGAAGCTAGAGTGACCAGATGGCAAGTGTGAAAAATCAGGATAGGGGGTAGGGGTAATAGGTGCTTATATAAGACAAAGCCCTGAATATCAAGACTGTCCCTATAAAATTGGGACTTCTGGTCCCCTTAGGGGAAGCAGAATCACAGAAAGGGTGAAAGTGACTTGTCAAGGCCCATAGCTCTAAAGACAAGTCAGGACACCTGACTCTCCAGAACAGAGGGCTGTGCTGGGCAAATCTGATTCCTTCATGCACCTTGCATGGCACTTCTGTCTGGGTCAGATGGCAGCTTTCTGGCTCAGTAACTCTCGCATGGGCCTTTCACCAGACCTGGGCAAATAAGGGATTTTTCAGTTTTTGGGAGGTCCAAAAAACTGGAAAATAAAATTGTTTAAGCCTGACCCCAAAATATTTTTTTGGCATATCAAAAGTAAATTGATTTTTGTGTTGCTCGTGAATGAAACATTTCAGTTCCAGTCTGAGCTTTAAAAAAAAAATCCAAGTTGTTTTAAAAATGAAATGAAAGATAATTTTGAAACAAAAGTTCATTTCAACTCAAAGTGTTGAAACTTTTTGTTAAGAGAAAGTCAAAATGAAATATTTAGATTTTTTTGGTTTATTTGGGGTGGGGAAGGGGTCAACAAAAACCATTTGCTGAAATCCACAGAATTTTCTAAAATGTTTTGATCGACCCAAACAGAATTTTTTTTGGGGGGGGAAGTTTTGTTTATTTTTTTTTACCCAACTCTACATTTTGTTATGTTGCTTGCAATGGATGTGGAGGGGAGAGGGGGGGAAGAGGACCAGTTTGTGGGCAGGCAGAAAGAGGATTGGACAAAATCTTGCTTCCACACAACTCCGACCCCAACCCTGAGATAGTGCGGAGGGGGCAGTCAACTGTATCAGCTGGAGATTATCTCCCATGTGGAACCAATGGGAACTAGGGTCCGGATCTTCAAGTGCCAGTCTGGTGTGCTTTGGGGGCAGTGCAGCCACAACACACTCCCTTGCTCCAGGCTTGTGGTGACAATCTAGCCCTCTGCAAGCTGCCCTGTCAGGCCCCCTTTGCTCAGCCCCCTTTGCTCAGAACCTTACTCTGGGCCAAAGTGTGACTTCAGGTCCAGATTTGAGCAAGAGGGGGTGGGGTATAAGGCCTTGCACCAGGAGCCATGTGTCTCAGGTGCACTACTTCCCTCACTCCCATAGGCACTTCAGGGCCACCCAGAGGATTTAGGGGGCCTGGGGCAAAGCAATTTTTTGGGGCCCCTTCCATAAAAAAAAGTTGCAGTACTATAGAATACTATATTCTTGTGGGGGCCCCTGCAGGGCCCGGGGCCTGGGGCAAATTGCCCCAATTGCCTCCTCCCCCCCTCTGGGCGGTCCTGAGGTGCTTTGGAAAATCTCATCCACACTCCCAGAATCTGCCAGCACTCTGGGAAATTCTGCAAGGTTTCTTCACACCCCCTCTTGCTTAGCCTGGAACTTCTAATTAGCACATAGACCTAATCATCTCAGGTATCTTTTTCCCACAGACCAAGCGTCTGCTGATTGCAGATACAAAGCATTCAGCCAGGGCTTTGTCTGTGGACCTGTCCTCATGGGTCACCGAGGAAGCCTACAGAGTGGATACATTTATATGTGTGAGCGTGGGGAGTAAATCAATGAAGATCTTCAGTGAAAGTGCTCTGTTGGAGAGAGCAAATTTCCTATGTCTGAACTGGTTTCATTTGCAGTACACGGAAGCACCGGCTCAGGTATGGCCTGGATGGTGCAGCTCATGTTCCACTCCTAGCACAGTGACATCCCAACTCAGTGCCTCTTGCATCTCTCCACGGCTCTTCCAGGTAGGAGCTAAGGCTGAGATTTTCAAATGGCTCCTAAAGGAGTTAGGTGTCCAGTTCCCCTTGAAATGTGAAGGGATTTGAGCACCTAACTCCCCTAAAATCCTTAAAAATCCCAGCCTTATATCTTGCCCCTGGCTTTGGTGCTTGGGGTCAATTTCTTACACCAACATGTTGCACTTTTGGAGATCAATCTATCCATACAGCAGCCCCATTTGGGAGCTCAGCCAATGTCAGAATGCGTAATTTATGGATGGGGAAACTGAGGCACGTGGGGTTAAGAGACTTGCCCAAGGTTTCAGAGGAATTCAGCGTCAGATTAGGACCCAGAAGTATCTGATTCTCAGGCTCCTGTTGATGGCATTCGATCATGTCTCTCTGGTAAAAATTATGATGGCAGTTTCTGAGAGATGTGTTAGCTGGACTGAGAATATAAAGACACATACACTGGAAGCAGGTCTCATTTCGTCCAATATGGAGCAGGAGTCACACCCACAGACACAAACACACCTCTCAGAGGTCTGCATCAGGCGATAACAACTTTTAAGGTGGGCTGCAAATGAAGCGTCTGAGTTTAATGGCAACTCCTTTATTTTTGCCAGACAACTACTATTGGAATTATAGAGTGTGGGCAATACGAAATGGCCAGGATCCAGATTGCCTCTCTGAGGTGAGTTCCTTCTTAATTTATATATAGGACTGGGATTTTCACAGGAGCCTAAGGGAGTTAGGCACAAGGCTTCCGCTGCAATTCAATAGGTGTTAGGCACCTAACTCCCTTAGCCCCCTGTGAAAATCTCAATCCAGATCTCTCTGCTATGAGGAGACTAGTGTTTGGGAGAGGACACTGAAAAGAGCGATACAGACATCTCCAGTTGTGGGTGACTTTACGGGAGCCGGGCACCGAAATGCCCTTACAAGTGTAGAGTTCATCCTGTAACATGAGGCTGAGGAGTAGCTGAATGCTTGCTTAGATGAGGAGTTGTTCCAAGATTGTTGAATGGCCAAATGATCCAGAAGATGGACATGAAGGTCATAACAATGAGTTGCTAATTGGTAGAATCATGCAACACTTATTCACATATCTTTCTTTTTCTTTCTTTCTTTCTGAAGCCTATTTGAAGTCACTCATGTGAGTCAGGACTACTCATGGGGGTAAGGTTTACTGATTTGGTCTCCATATCTGTTCTTATAAATGTGCACATGTCCAGGGGTTAAGTCATGTCAGGACACTTGGGTTGTATTTCTGGCTCTTCCACTGACTGTCTCGATGTGTGATCACAAACAAGTCAGTTCACCACATCTCTCAGTGCCTCAGGTTTCCCTGTCTTAAATTTAGGTTAATAGTATCTGGCTGTATCTACTTTTGAGGTGCATGGATCAAAGGACAGAACCTCACCTGTTTGTGACTTAGGGGCGAATTTGGAACAACAGTAATTTACACCCACTAGGAATCTGGTCCCAAAGTGCTATGCAAATGCTCAGCAGAGTAAGATATTTAATGCAGGGTAAAAATAATCCAGTTTCCAGTGTATGTAAAATTCTCCCTTACATTACATTTTCCAGTCAGCAACATGTCAGCAAATGTCATTCCTGATATTTAAGGACCTCTCGTTAAGCCCCTCCCTGCAAGACCCTGGTGAGTTGCCGCTCAGGATGGCAATGCGCTGCTTCCTGTGTCATTTCATAGAAGGCACTAGCAGATTTTGGTATGGTGCCTTAGGCTGCTATATTAAGTGGTGCTACTTGGTAGATCTCAAAGCACTAAACCCACCTGGATGATAGGTCACCCCTGAGGGTGTCTGATAGACAATAGCCCTACACCATCTGGCAAGTCTCTATCTGATCCAGGAGTAAAACCAGGATTCTTACTTCTACTTTGTCTCCATCCCACCCCTAGACATCAGATCCCTCTGACCCCAAGTTGTCTAGGGAGTGTCAGGTTTCATGTCACTGACTAAAGACATCACATTATAGATTCTAAGGCCATGAGGGACCAATGTTTTCATCTAGTCTGAAGTCCTGCATCGGACTTCCCTAAATTTACCTCACCTTGAACTAGAGCAGATCTTAACACAAAGAAAAAACATCGTCTTGATTTTAAAGTTGTCAGTGTTGGAAGATCCACCACAACCCTTAGTAAATTGTTCCAATGGGTAATCAGCCTCACTATTAAAAACGTGCACCTTATTTCCAGTCTGAATGTGTCTAGCTTCAACTTCCAGCCATGGGATCGTGCTACACCTTTCTCTGCTAGAATGAGGAAGCCCATTATAAAATCTAGTACTTAAAACTGTAACTAAGGCTATGATTTAGTCACGAGTATTTTTAGTAAAAGTCGTAGACAGGTCATGGGCAATAAACAAAAATTCAGGATCCAAATACCTGTGTTTAAATGGGGAGAGCACTGGCTGTGTGTGGGGGGGCTTGCTGCTGGAGGGCTCCGGCCATAGGACATTCCAGTCAGCTTGACATGGGGACTGCTGCCAGGCGGCGTGGTCTGCGGTTGTGCCATCCGGCCAGCCAGGAACCGCTGCCCAGAGGCAGGAAGTAGCGAGCTGGTGTGTCTGTACCTGGGGCCAGTTCAGTAGCTGGCCCCAGAGCCAGCTGCTTGGGCATTCCTGGGATCAGCCACTCTGGCCCCTGCAGGAGTCAAGGAACCGTGACTTCTGTGACCGCCCTGACAGACACAGAGCCCTAACTCTCATCAAATACCCTTTGAACTGTCTGTTTTTTCAGACTATTTTCATGTCTGCCCTCCTCCCTCCAGCCTTCTCTTCTCTAGACTTAACTCCTTTTGAACATGCTTTATTGAAAATGCTCTATGGGCTAGCAAGCTATTGAATTCACAGCTCCCAACGGGCAACTTCTCTGGTAGCTTCTTGTCTTGCTTTTAACTCCCTTTGTAATGCTCTTTGAGATCTTTAGCTGAATGTTATTTTAAAGGAACTAAGTATGACTATTATTAATATTGCACCATGTAGCTGGGTGCCTAAATTCCTTTAAAAACCCAACTCATTTTTCCTGCAGGTTTCTATCAAAGCCAGAGCCAAGGCTAGAACCTAGACCACCTGAGTCACAGGTTATAGGACACACTGCAATTAAAAACACATGGCTGTCCCATGCCAGCTGACTTGAGCTTACAGGGTTCAGGCCAAGAGGTTGTTTAATTATGATGTAGACATTTGGTTTGGTCTGGAGCCCAGGCTCTAGGAACCTGTGAGGTGGGAGGATCCAAGAGATTGGATGGCCTGAATGTCTACACTGCAATTAAACAGCCCCTTTACCTGAGTCCCTTAGCCCAAGTCAGCTAGCACGGGCCAGCCACGGTGGTCTAACTGCAGTGTAGACATACAGTTAGCATGGTACTAAGAGCACCTTTCTATAATTCTTCTCTTCCTTTATGATTTGCCGTGCTACACTTATTCTGTGAATTATTTTCGTTCTCTGGCCTGTGTTATACAGGAGGTCAGATCGGATGATCCCAGAAGACCCTTCTGGCCTTGGAGTCTATGGCTCTAGGCAATCATTGAATGTTGGTTTTATTACTGTATCTCCAGGTTTTTCTCAAATGTGGAGATAAAGAAGGAAAACCAGAGCAGTGTCCAGGAATTCATCCTCCTGGGGTTCCCCACTGCCTTGAAGGAGGTGCAGATCCTGCTCTTCCTCATCTTCCTCCTCATCTACATGCTGACGCTCGTGGAGAATGTAGTTATTATTGTGACGGTACAGGTGAGCTACCCCCTCCACAAGCCTATGTACCTCTTTCTAAGCAGCCTCTCTTTCCTGGAGATCTGGTACATCACCGTCACAGTGCCTAAGACGCTGCTCGACTTACTGAGAGGAAGCCAGCACATTTCCTTCCTGGGATGCATGGCCCAGCTCTACTTTTTCATCGCTCTGGCCTGCACCGAGTGCGTCCTTCTGGCTGTCATGGCCTATGACCGCTATGTGGCCATCTGTATCCCCTTGCGCTACCCGGCCATCATGACCCATGGGCTCTGCTTCTGCTTGGTTGCTGGGTCATGGGTGAGTGGCTTCACCAGCTCCATGCTCAAGGTCATCTTCATCTCCCACTTGACCTTCTGTGGCTCAGTCATCAATCACTTTTTCTGTGACATCTCACCTCTGCTAAACCTGGCCTGCACCGACATGTCATTGGTGGAGAGGGTGGACTTATCCTGGCCTTGATCATGATCCTACTGCCATTTCTTGTGGTGGTGGCCTCTTATACTTGCATAGTGGCCACTGTTGCAGGGATCCCTACGGCTCAGAGGAGACGGAAAGCCTTCTCCACCTGCACCTCCCATCTGGTGGTGGTGATCATCTTCTACTCCACAACCCTCTTCACCTACGCCTGGCCCAGGGCCATGTACGCCTTTGACTCCAATAAGTTGGTGTCCATGCTCTACACGGTCATAGTACCCTTCTTCAACCCCATCATTTACTGCCTGAGGAACCAGGATGTCAAAAAGGCCCTCAGAAAAATTATTAGGGGCAAAAGTAAACCAGAAAATAATGTTTCTGGGTCTCAGATAGGTTAATGGGAAATGGATGGCTCAGTCAATGGCTCCTGTTGGAGATCCCATGGGATAGATTAGAAGTTGGGTAACCCCCTTGGAGTCAATAGCTACCCTTCCTCTCCTAATAGTTCTCCAGCCCTATTCTTCACTCATTGGTCCTGACTTTGTGAGGCATCAGCTTTACTTGGTAAAGACTCTGCCTCCCAATTACAAGGGAACAGTGCTATATCTTTGTACAGCACGTAAGAGAACAGGGCCCAACTGGGCTGTGGCCTTGAAGTGTTCCCACAGTGGTGAATAAATGAATAAATAAATAACTGAGAGTGCCATATCTACATTTGATATAGAGTCAGGCCATCTATTAATCTATGGTGTAGCTCCACTCATTTCATAATTCAACAGATGGCAATCTGGCCCCATTGACACCAATGGAGTGATGCTGATTTACACCAGCTGGGGATCTGGCCCCACTGATGTCAAGGAGCCATATTGATTTACACCAGTGGGGGATCTGGCCCAGCATTTTTCATTGTACTTCTGTTCTGATTGATAGGCCTGACAGTCTGGGAATCTGTTGGTCTTTAAGGCACCTTTACCCAGTTAAATTGAGATTTTCAAAGCTGCCAAAGGTACCTCAACATGCCTGAGAAGCCCCTGGTGTAGCTTACACAGTCTGAATGATCTGTGATCCTGACAACAGCCTCCCCCAGTGGTCCCATGGTCAGGGACGGCTCTTCCATTAGGCGACCCAAGGCGGTAGCCTAGGGTGCCAGGATTCAGGGGGTGGCATTTTGTGCGCTCCCCACGAAGTGCACGGGAACTTCCAGTTCCGCTCCTGTCATGCCGCTGAAGAAGGACCTTCTGCCAACATGCCGAGAAAAACAGCAGCAGGCAATCGAGCAGCTCAATGACTGCTGCTATCGCCTGGGGCATTTCGGCAGAGGGTCCTTCTTCAGCAGTATGATGGGAGCGGAACTGGAAATTCCTGCGTGCCCTGTGGGAAGCGCACAATATGCCGCCCCCCAAATTCTGCCTAGGGTGCCAGAAACCCTGGTGCCGCTCCTGCCCATGGGATACAACACTGCCTGGAATCGCAGTCTGCTGTAGACCCCAGCTCAAACCTTGTAAAGGGGACCTCAGAAGGCAACATTGCAGCTGTCACCCACCTTGCCTGCAGCTGCAGTATCCTCTTGGCACTGAGAGGCAAGAATGTGGGTCTTCCTCCCTCAGTCTCTCTCATGGCTAGTCTTCTACAGATGGGTGAATTTCACCTATTATTGACTCTTAATTACCTGGGCAGCTCCGATCAGGATCTCCAGGAGCTAACCAAGGTATCTGGGTAGTTTGTGGAGCTCTACTCAGTTAACAAAGTGCCTGGATTTCCCAGGGGATCGAAAAGAATCAGATGTCTAAATTCCATTGAAACTCAAAGGTTGGTGAGAACCCAAGGCCTATTGAAAATCCTGGTCAGCATCAGCTTAGATTCTTTATAAAATGAACGTATATTATAGCTCAATTGATGTAGCTTAACAAAGAGAAGTTTAAAGGGGGACTTAATTGAAGTTTCTAAGTACCTCCAGGGGGAACAAATACTTAACAATGAGCTCTTCCATCTAGCAGAGACAGGTCTAACACCATTCAATGGCTGGAATTGAAGCTAGACAAAGTCATGATGGAAATAAGGTATATATTTTAAACAGTGGGATTAATTAACCATTGGAACAACTTACCAAGGATTATGGTGGATTCTCCATTATTGACAATTTTCAATGTTTTTTTTTCTTTAAAAGCTCTGCTCTAGGAATTATTTTGATGCAGTTCTCTGGCCTGTGTTATCCAGGAGGTCAGACTGGAGGGTTACAATGGTCCCTTCTGGCCTTGGAATCTATGAATCTATAAATTGCATATTGTTAGGATGGAAGAAAAAATAATTATGAAAATGTTTACTAAGGAATGCTTCTACACGGCTGACAACTGCATGATCACCAAAGCTTTGGAGGCAAGATAACGTTGCCAATGACGGACATGAACTGACTACCTAGCCACACCACCTTATGGACATAGCCAGAGAAGGATCTGGGAGGTGCTTGATCTGCAAGGAGGCCATGTCTTTTGGGGATTTGCGATGATGAAGATGATGTTGATGATGATGATTTTGATAATATGCATGTGCACCTTCCTATTTTTCCAGGTTTGCTAAATAAAAAAGAATATAAATAAACAAATATTAGCCGCATACATTATTATGTTTTCCCAATTGAAAAACAGAGCCCAGTAGCACAAAGAAGCACAGGAATACACATCCATACCAAACACACAGCACACAAAACAAACACAACCAAATACCAGCACATAAAGATCCTCCAAACCCCAACAGAAGAGGAAAGCATAAAACCTGAGAGAAACACAAACTTAACCAAAGCAAACATATAATATAAACAGAAAGCAAAACCACAATCAAACACACAAAGACACATAAAGCAAAATAAAGGAACCAAATGAAACCAAGCACAAACATAAAAACAAAACAAAAGAATAAACAAAACACACAGCTAAATGCAATGAAACAAGGTGGATGGGGTCATATCTTTTATTGGACCAAGTTCTGCTGGTGAAAGAGACAAGCTTTTGAGCTACACAGAAGTCTCAGGCACACACCAAGTACAAACTCTAAACACACATACAGATCAAACAAACAAACAAACAAAAACAAAATGAAAAGCAAGCTCACAAAACCCAGCACACGCGCACACATATGCACAAAAGTGAAAGCAGAAATACAGACAACCCAAACACATACCCACCAACCACAAACACTAAACAATATCCACAAAAGTCAAAACACAAACACACCTACATATCACACACATGGAAAAGCACTAATTTCACCGCATGTCAAACTACAAACCTACAAGTTGTGGTTGTGTTGTCCTGCCTGGAAAAGTAAATGATAATTAGGCCCATTGACTTCAGTTAAGTTACTCCAGGTAAAGGAGAGGAGAAATCAGGACTTTTGACTAAAACTGTGTTGCTCTGGATTTAAAATTCTTTAAAGGAGAGGAGAATCAAGTCCATTGGCCATACTGCACTTCTGCTTGTTTACACCATCGTGTGTGAAAGCTGACTCAAGCCCACTACTCGTTGTTTACATCCCTGACTGTCCCTCTTGGTCTGCCTTGGTTTTGTACATTGCACATCCTTCTGTGTTTGGACAATGAATAATTTTGGATGTTACCATAACCGAAGACTGGGATTTTCAAAGGTGCCTATGGGAGTTAGGTGCTGAAATCCTTTGAAATTCAGTGGTAGTGGGATACCTGTCTTCCACAGACTACTTTAAAAGTTCCAGCATAAATATTTATAGTCATTTCTAGTGCTGTCTCTCTCTACAGGAATGTGGAAAATTCCAAATGCTCTGGAGGAAAACATAAGAATAACAATTGCCTAGGGATTTGCAAAGGAATTTAAGGAAATTAGATGCTCAATTCCATCCAGGTACCTAACTCTCTTAAGTGCCTTTGAAAATCCCAGCCTTTTAAAGTTGGGCTCATTTCAGAGTTGAACATGGGACCTGTTGTAATAATTAGACCTACAAATTTACCCTAATTGTGAGCTCAACTGTAAAAAGTATGTGAAAGATCATAAGATGTCACAATAACCTCTAACAACAATTGGGAAAGGTTGATGGGAAAAGGTATAATAAGGAATCAGAAAAACTGAATTAGCCCAAAGAAAAAGACCTCCTGTTGAAACTCAGTGACTGTTTTAAGACTATCCCCGGTAAACAAAAAAAGTGTGGTATGAAACAAAATTGGTATGTCAGAAATGAGGCCTGATTGGTAGAAAAACAATGAAAGGATGGGGTATTCCACCCATCACTCCCTTTTGGGATGCTTCAAAAAAGAAACTTTGGGGGAAAATGGCTACTGGAATGTGTTTTTCCATCATGGCTGCAAGGCCAAGGACAGTTATCACCATCTTTGATACCACCTCGAAGACTGTCAAATAAGGTGTTTTTTTCTCCTTCTAAAAGCTCTCTCCATCTCAAGGGAGAGGGAACAAGGGATGATGTTTCAATGAATAGTTTATTTAATACATTATATTTCAAAGACTTTAACTGTTTCTCCTCCTTTCCTGTATCTTTCATAAAAGGTCAAAGAGGTTTTTAATGGCATGTTTGCCACGGCACTGAGCAAGCTGAGGTCTCTGTATATCAAACCTTGTTTAACATGTTTAATGTTGGACAGTGACTCAGCTATATTAACACCTTCGGCCCATTTATTCCATTTAAATTAATACAACAGACTCCTTAAGATCCAAAGTGAGGCTCATACACCTACATTATGTTGCCATTTAAACACAATGAGAAAACAGAAAACAATCCATCAGTAGATGACCTTGGTGCTGTGATGTCCTGGAAAGGATATCCATCTCTCAATCCACCATCCAAAGGTCTTAAGGCTGCAAT
The DNA here is from genome assembly GCF_007399415.2 of Gopherus evgoodei. Taxonomy (NCBI): domain Eukaryota; kingdom Metazoa; phylum Chordata; order Testudines; family Testudinidae; genus Gopherus; species Gopherus evgoodei. The sequence continues at coordinate 17,561,230 of NC_044342.1, read as the reverse complement.
TTTCAAGAAGTAGAAGGGAAGGAGGGCCAAAATCAACACTGAAATAGATTTAGGCACCTAGGGCCAGATATATAAAGATATTTAGCTGCCTAACTCCCAACATCATGGGAGTTAGGCACTTGGGCTAGATTCACAAAGGGACTTAGTCTCTTAACAGCTACTTTAGGTGCCTAATTCCCAGATTTAGACATCACTGGTATTCACAAAACCCCTGCTCAGCTGCCACCGAACCCTGTAACTGCCTTACGTTACTTAATACCTAAATGTTTGCAGTTAAAGTTTCCCAGGTACCTGTATTTCTGCCTCTGGACATGCTCATTGCTGCACGGTAGATGTCCAAGAGCCTAGAGGCCCAGTACATTACACGGCCTTGGAACAACATGAGTTTCCTCCACCCTTATCTTGCTCTGACGTTCTAGGTGTGCTCTGAGGACACCTAAGTCCACACCTAGCAGCAGCCTTGCTTCATAAATGTTAGCCCAGCGACCGGGTTGCTCACTATGACAGATACTACAATCACATGCAATGTCTCTAAGGAAATATATGTCATTACGTTTATGTTTCATGGCGGGGCAGGGATTGTATGGACATTGTGTTCTACTCCATGGGGAAGGGTTACTGAAGGTTCTTCGGTGAGTGGGGCATGGGTAAGGAGAATCATGCACATTGTAAACACCTCCAGAGAGATACCACCACCAGAGGTGATTGCATATATGGTTCGAGCTGGATTTCCAGAGATGAGGAAACCAAACAAAAAGCTATTAGCTTAAAAAGGCTGCATTTAAACTGATTCAGGGCCTTCTTTCTGGTCCAGAAAATGGACAGGACCTTCTGTCCTACAGGGTGCCCAATGGTTGCAGAAAGGTTGGAAAGACGTTGGTCTACTAGGGCCCGATAAGAGTGATGAGTGACTCCTGGTATGTTTTGAGTGGGTTTCAATCTGTTTATTATTTTTACTGCAGTTTCTCTGTAATACTTTTGCATTCAGATTAAAGGTACTTGCTTAAAAAGAGATAGGTGGTAACTGCCAATGCATCATTCAGAGCCCTCGGAGAGAAAACAAAGCACTGGCTGTGGCAGTTCGACAGACTGGGGATATCACAGGGGAAGGCAGGTAGCTATTCAGCCTTAAAGTCTCCTGGTCAGAAGGTAGTGGGACAAGGATCCTTACCAGAGACAGGTGGCAGATGGGCCCTGACTGAGCACTTGTGAAGGGGACAATACAGCTGCTGTTCCCCTGAAACCGACACTTATCCGGGAGACCACTGATTCAAGGCCCACCTCTTCCTGATGGAGAGAAGGGATTTGTTGGTGGCTCAGCCACCAGCCAGATGAGTGTGCTAACCACTGGGCTAAGGGACAATCTGATGTGCAGCTTCCTCAGTTGCTATTGTTGACACTGTTCCATTTTAACTAAATAACTCATCAATGGGCCAGCGAGTGAGCGAGAGAGAGAGACTGTGAGCATGAGACAGACTCTGCAGCCTGGTGTTTGGAGCATTCTCCTGGGCAGTGGGAGACCAAGGATCCAGTCCTCCTGCTCTGAGGTTGCTTTAATTATTCACAGTGGAACAGCTCTCACAGGAGGGATTGGGGTCTCCATGTCAGAATAGCCCCTAGCCCAGAGGTTAGGGCCCTCATGTGAGAATTAGCACATCCCTGTTCAGGTAGTTGGTCTCGTCCTGACTTCTTGCAAAAATGGCACAGGTGCCTAACTCTGGGAGACAGTTCATGGCTGATAATCCCAAACAGGGATAGGTGACTCCCTGCAGCCTGGATTAAGATACCACACTCTCCAAGTGGTGCAGGGTTTAGCACTCACCCCTCTCCTTGGCATCTCTCTTTGGCTAGCTTAGAGGCTCCCTGCCTAGCATACTGGCTTTTGTGGATCCCATTCTGAGATGCTTCTCTCTCCTCATTCATTGTAGAGGGAACCTGGGTACCCAACTCAGTCTTTGTGAATCCCAGTGATTTTTGAGGCACTTAATTTCCTTTGTGAATCTAGTCACAGGTTTCGATCTCTAGCTTTTGGGATCTAAATCCTTTGAAAATCTGGCTATTAGGCATTTTTTGAAAATTTTGCCTTAAGTCTACAAGATACACACTCTCTCTCTCTCTCTCTCTTTCTCTCTCTCTCTCTCCCCTTTATCTCTCTGTGTACAGTCAGATTTTCAATGAACATAACTTTCAATGGGAGTTGGCCACCTAAATCCCTTAATCACCTTTGAAAATCCCAGACCTAATCATTGAGCCATCCTTTCAAGCATAGCATCTATCTACTCTTCCTTCTTGGTTTATCTTTTTCTATACTTCTCTCATCTATTTGTCTATCTGCACTTCTGTTATCCAACTGGCATCCATTTGTCTGCCCTGAGTCCATCTACCTGTGCCTTACACACCTGCTCACAATCACACTATTCTATCTTGGATTCATTTCAACTGCTGCTTCTTGCTTCTCTCAGAAGCTGTTTTCCACCTCATTATTACTAAAGTAGCACCTAGAGGTTCCACGCAAGATCAGCTCACAATTTGCCAGGTGCTGTATGTACAGGACAAGAGGTCATGGAGAGTATATAATCTAAACAGACAAGGCAGATAAAGGGTCAGACGGAAAACAACCTGCTGAAGGTAGCACAGCAGATCAGTGAGAGAACATAGGATAGGACATAAGTCTTCCAATACATGACCTCATCCACTAGATCACACTAGCCATCAGAGGCTGATTTCTCTGGACTGATGAACATTATGGCTAGGAGGGTGAGATGATATTGGTTTATCTTGCGTGATTGCTTCCGTTGGGAGAGGTAATGATAATTTATAGACCAAATCTCATGGGACAGAGAAGGGCTGATAATGTGCTAGCTACACCTGCATCAGCATGAGGCGAAGAACACTGCCAGTTCTTCACATTCTTTCTGCACTTTAAACACTCCAAGCTACATAACATTGTTGGGAAGAGTCATATGTGTTAAGGGCAAGTCAATTTTTACTCTAATTGTTATCTTTTTAAGCCAGATGGTGTTTTCCCATAGAATACCGAGTAGTGTTTTACAGAATGAGTCTTGGAGCTGATGAAAAGTCATTAAAGTTTGTCTTCTTTCTCGACACTTCCCTGTTTAAGGGAACTCTTTATGGGAAAGTTGGAAACTTTGATAGCCTTCTTAGAAAACGTTCCAAAAGGTATCACATTCCGGGAGGTGTAAGGGAAGCATTTTAGAAATGTATACATAGGTGACATGTATACATGGAAAATGTCTAGTTACTAGGATGCTGAGTGCATTAAAATAGAGATTAGACAGTGTGAGGAATAATGAGTGGAGAGAGAGATATTTTGATGATGATGACTTTACAGTCTGTAGATCTATCTATCTATCTATCTAGTTGCTTACTTGTCCCTCACCACATATCCTATAGAGGTCTTTCTGAAATTTCTTATTTTGTACAAATTGGTTAAGAGATGCAAATAAAAGATCAGTCAAAATATAATTAGCTTAGATTCTTCAAATGAAATTAATTGAATTTTGATTATTTATTTAAGAAGTGTCATACAGATCACAGCAAGACAATCCACTCTCTTTAGTACATATCACATAATGGAGGTCCAGCCCAAGCCCAAATGCCTGCACAGCTGATTTTTTGCACCGTTGCATGAGCCTGTGTCTGCAGATCCAAACTCTGAAACTTGCTGCTGCACGTTTGGGTTTGTCTGTCTTCTTTCGCCATATAAACATATCTATTGAATCCGACTAGCAACTTGATTGACTGAGTAATAACTGAGTAGAAGGTTGTTATAGGTATCCAGTGTAAGGTAATATTTTGGCTCCTTGAATTCATTTACTTCCTCACTCCCTGGATGCAAATCTGTCTTTTATATTAATTATAGTAACTCCTAGAGTACAGCTTGTTCTGGTCACCATTGTAATAGGATCTGTACAAACATATAGACAATTATCGCTGTTGTTTTTATGCTATAATATTTATGCTACAATAGTGCCTAGAGATGATCCCTTTTCTTCAGCCCAAATCTTTAAGTAATGACCTGTGTACTGGTTTCATCATCATTCATCATATCTTCACCAGTGTTGACATAAGCACAAAGGACACCCAGAATTATTAGTAGTTTTGCTTTTCAAATGTGCATAAGGCCCAGATTCTCAAAGGTATTTAGGGACCTAAAGATGCAACTAGGCTTCGAGTGGGGTTTTAAAAACCACCTAAGCAGGTTAGGTGTGAAACTCACATAGGTAATTTAGGAGCACAAATGCTATTGAATTTCAATGAAATTTTTAATAGTAAGTCACTTAACCACTTTTGAAAATCTCACTGATTAGCATTAGAATTATCTGTAATGTGAAGAAGATTGCCAATAAAATGTAAAAAGGCATTGAGAGAGAGAAAGAACTATGGAATTAGATCAGCAGCTAGGTTGATCAGTTGATAGATGTGTGTATAAGGGGGTAAATCAATTGATCAATAGATAACATATTGATAATCACTAGTAGTAAATATGTTGTTGTTCTGATTATATATTTATTTATTACAGAGCTGGCTGTTAGACATGGAGATGAGAACTCAAACCAGTGACACAGAATTCATTCTTCTAGGGTTCCCCGTAGCTCCTCATCTTTAGCTCCTCTTCTTCATGAGTTTTCTCATTGCCTACACCTTAGTAGTGCTGGAAAATGTCATCATCATCATGACGATTCGGGTGAACTGTCACCTCCACTGCCCCATGTACTTCTTCCTGAGTAACTTTTCCTTCCTGGAAATCTTGTACATCACAGTCACCGTGCCCAAGACTATGGTCAACTTCGTGTCGGGGAGCAAACGCATTTCCTTCATAGGCTGTATGACGCAGCTCATTTTCTTCCTCGGCTTGGGGAACACTGAGTGCATCCTTCTAGCCGTCATGGCCTATGACTGGTATGTTGCCATCTGCAACCCACTTCGTTACCCGGCCATTGTGAGCCAGGCTCTATGTATCTGCATGGCAGCTGGGTCCTGGCTCTGCGGCTTCTTCATCTCTGCATGGAAGGTGTTTCTTATATCTCAGCTGACGTACTGTGGTCCCAATGTCATCAACCATTTCTTCTGTGATGTGTTCCCCCTCTTGAACTTAGCCTGCACAGACATGGCCCAGGCAGCACTGGCAGATTTTGTTGCTGCCCTGTTTATCTTGCTGATTCCCCTCTCTGTAATAATCCTTTCCTATGCTTGTATCATCTCCACCATTCTCCACATCCCCTCCACACGGGGCCGCCAGAAAGCATTATCCACTTGCATTTCACACCTCATTGTGGTTGTTATCTTCTATGCTGCCAGCATTTTCATCTACATTTGGCCCCAGGGCCTTCCATCCCACAACACCAACAAAATTGTTTCTGCTTTCTATGCCATTGTTGTCCCACTTTTCAACCCCATCATCTACTGTCTGAGGAACAAGGAGGTCAAAGAGGCCCTGAAGAAGACTTTCATTAGCAAAGGAGTTCAGCTGCAGAAACATCAGTACACTTAGAAATGGAGGGCATGGGAAGGAAGAAAATGGAAAAAAAACAAAATTGAACTTGACCCAGGGATCGTTGGGTAAAAACCTCTGGTCTTATGTCACAGGTCAAACTAGATGATCACGATGGGCCCTTCTGGCCTTAAAATCTCAGAATCTGTTAAAACCTATCAATATGAGCAGAACTTCAAGTTGAGCATGCAGTTGCACCATCAAGTGCTTGTGTTCTCTGGGGACACAGCAACTCATGCATTGTTCCCATGTCCTTAGCCTACAATTCTGACATTGTTTGTTCCAACATCCTCTTCAATTTCCACCTTCTCACAGTCTCTTAACCTCAGCTTCATTCTGCACCTGCCCTTTATGTTTTCCTTCCAGACATTTTCCCTGTTCTGTCCATGTGTTCCTTCTCCCTTCCCTTGTCTTTCCATTTTCCTAATACCCTCCTAATTTAACTCACCCAAGGGAGAAAGAAATGGTGGCACTCACATGACGTTTGTTGCCATCCTATTGATTGATTTGCTTGTGTTTTCTTTAGATTGCGAGGGACTGTCTGCTAATCTGTGTTTATGAAGAACTGAACATAATGGATTCCTGATCTTGGTTGATCCGTGGATGCTACCATAATAAACATGATTAATGATAAATAATAAAACAACGGATTTGTTTTGTATTTTTGACAAAATGTTCTGTTTTTTCAACCAAAAAATGTGAAACTGGAATTTTTTTTTTAATATAAAAAGCTAGTTTTTCAATTAAAAATAAGATTTTTCCCCAAAAAATGAAAATTTTACCTGATAAGTTATTTTACTGCAAATAATTTTAGAAAATTGAACATTTCCTGCTTTTGGTCTTTCTTCTTGAGCAAAGTCCCCCAAAATTTCACTGGAAAGTATTAAAAAACATTTCCAGTGAAAAATAATTGGCATTTTTCAACCAGCTGTAGCAAGCAACATCATGTGGCCTGAACAATCAATCAAAGCTACCAATGATATCTTGTACATTGATATAAAATTCTCACATTGGCTACAGACCTCAAATTACCCATGGGAATTACTTTGTGAAACATGAATAAGTACAAGCAAATGACAAGCTGTAACCATATATACATATATTAAGTAAATTATTATTTTTTAAAAAGTGTTAATCTTTGTCATGGGTGCACAGGTTTGGTGCTCTGGAACAGCTCTCAATCAGTTTCAGTCAGTACCCTCTTCAGCGTGACAACCCCACACGGTGCACTTTCACTAGAGTAAGCCTCCTTGGCTTCAGTGCCTCCTGGGACAGACCTCGGAGTGTGCAGCACCCCTGTTCCATATTCTGGGCTCCCCCCAGGCTGTCCACCTGGGTAGGACAGTCGGGGAAACCTTACACCCCCCCAAATAAGCCATGCACCCCTACTTCTGCAGTCAGCAATGACTCCCAGCCAGCACTGTAAAACAGAAGGTTTATTAGTTGTCTGGAAAACAGTGTAGGAAAGTTCTTCGTTAGCACAAAAGCCTGAAAGTTACAGTAAAACTCATCTTGGGTAGACCCAGAGCCCCCTGGCTCCCCCTTACAGCCCCAAAAACCAGACGATGGATTCACTTTCAACAGCCCACTCCCAGTCATGTCCAGTTGTCCCTCCATCCTTTGTTCAGTTTCCCAGGCAAAACTTGTCCCTTAGCCTGTACGTTTCTTTCTCTATCTCTCTCTTTTTCTTCTCCAACATGTTGTACCTGGCTGGCTTCTTGTAGAAGTTGTCCCTCTCTCCCCGGCCATCAGTTGCTAAATTACAAAATATTAGGCCATTGTTTGGGGTTCTGGCTGCTAAACCACAGTCAGACCCAATCTTCTAAGGGTCTCTGCAAAGATTAAACACCGTTATCCCACTGCCTGGTTAATCATGCAACACGTAAGGGAAACTGAAGCATGCATACAATATTCATACAAATCATTAAGAACTCCCCCACACTTCATCACAATCTCTAATTAATATTAGGACTTATTCCATTTATTGAAAAGTCCCATCTGGACACATGAGAGACTCTATGATCAGTCTAGATGACAGGTTTCATGGAGATATTATGGTTTTCAGGATAAGGTACTGGACTAAGAGTAGGAAAGTCAATGAGAGTTGAGTGTATATTCCTCCTGGGGATGCAGAGTTGCTATAGCCATGTTAGTCCCAGGATATTAGAGAGAAAAGGTGAGTGAGGTAATAGCTTTTAACAGATCAACTCCTTGTTTCTATCTCCAACAGAAGTTGGTCCAATAAATATATTACCTCACCTACCTTATTCCTCTTGGGGCTCTTTTTAGAAAATCCCAGTCAGAATATTTTGGCTGGACCTTTAAGCAGACGCAGGTGGATTTCAGAACCAGGTTACTTCAGTTGCCACCAGATAGGCAACAATATTTCATCTATGGTACCTGAGGGAATGATGGAGATCATTCAGCCTCAGGTTTTCTTCCCTGGACCACATCAGGAAGAGATTTATGAAGGTGTTCAGTGGTGGCCTAACACTGTTTCAGTGTTAAAGCCTTCATAGGCCTTGATGGGAGCTGAGTTGGGCAACTTGAAATGCCATCTTTAGGCATGGAATTTCAATGCCCCCTGTGGGTTTTGATGTGAGTGTGTCATGCACCATAGCACTGTGGCAGTTATAGGAGCAGAGCAACTCAGTGATACCCAGTTGAACTTACTCACCAGGGCAGGACATAATCAGTAGTGCAACGGGAAATGTAGAGTTGCAGGACTCTGTCTCTCAGCTTGTCTAGCTGCCTATTGTCATATATACCCCTCCGTCTATCCATGTAGGCTGAGATTTCAGTGCTACTGAAGGTATTAGATTGGCCTATTCTCACTCATTTATACAAGAATTGGGTGCCTAAATGCCCATGGTGGATTGAAAATCTTCTCCTTAATGTGTCTATGAAGTCTATCAGCAATTCTTTTGTGGGGAGGGATAGCTCAGTGACTTGAGCATTGGCTTGCTACACCCACAGCTGTGAGTTCAATCCTTGAGGAGGCCACTTAGGGATGTGGGGTGAAATCGGTAATTGGTCATGCTAGTGAAGGTAGCAGGCTGGACTCAATGTCCTTTCCAGTTCTATGCAATAGGTATATCTGAATATATCATTATTTATTCATCTGTCTAACCATGCCATTGATTTTTCTGCCCATCCTTCTGTCCGCTAACTGTCTAATAATCTCTAGTTAGCATCTATGTATCGGTCAAGGTATGCATTTGTAATGTGCCCAGTCACACTGTTTTTTAGGCACTGATTCTCTTCTCACTTATTCTGGTATAAATCAGGAGTAACTCCATATGAGTCAATGAGTTTCAACCTTCGCTCGCTCACCTCGAAGTAAAGTAGGAGTAACTTCTTTGAAATAATAGGGGGTGCTTTTCCTCTCACTCACCTCTGTGTAAATCAGGAGTAACTGTAATGGACTTAGAGCTGGTTGAACATTTTTCAAACTTTTTTTTCACCAAGAAATGGGGTTTCATCAAAAATAAACTTTTTCAAATGAAAATGTCATTTCTGAATATTTTTTTTAAAGTTTTTCTACAGGATATTCCTATATGAAACAATATTTGTTCTATTTAATTATGAGCTGAACATTTTCATTTTGTTTCACTTTTTGTAAATTTTGGATTTTTTAAAGCCCATCTTTTTATTTTTTAAGTAATAAATCCATTTTTAGGTTTTGTTTTGTTTGTTTACTACTTTTTCCTTTTATTTTTCTTCTCTTTTTCTGCTTTGTAACTTCTCAAAACTTCTGCAACTTTTGAAAAGTTACTGAGCAGCAGTAGGAACAATGAAACTGGATAACGCCACCACTCTATAACTTTTGCAAAGCTGAGGAAATTTTGAAGTCAGTGTAGTTACAGCATTGTGAAACTTGAGTGAGGAGAGAGACAAGGTGGCTGAGGTAATATCTCTTATAGCAGTGGTCTCCAAACATTTTTGATCGCACAATACTATCAGTAAAAACATTTTGAGCATGCACCCCCATATACATATATTTATTTATGTATAAATTATATACATTTACTACTATACTAATATATTATGTACTTTATAAAACATACAAAAATAGAAATAAAAAAGGATGAGATAAAGATGAAATAAACAATATTTTTTAAAAATAATTTTATTGTATTTTATTTATTAACAGTACAAAAATATTTTTGCTTTCACAAAAAATATTATTAATAATAATATTTTTAGTGAGAGCAATGTGATTGAATATGCTTCATTATTTCTGAAAATCTTGGTTTTACATTTTGTGATGCAGTGATTTGAAGGTCTGGATTAGGGTTAGGGTGCGGGAAGGGGCTCAGGGTGGGAGTGTGGAGTCTGGGAGGCAGTTAGGGGGCAGGAGGGTGCTCAGGGTGGGGGTGCGGGAGGAGGCTCAGGGCTGGGGCAGGCAGGAGGCACAGAGCACTTCCCTGGGGCAACTCCTGTTTGGTGCAGGGGGTGTGCAGGTGGCTCTGTGCAGTGCGGCACCACCCCCATGGCCACGATTCTGAGAGTCACCCCGCCCCACAAGCAGGGCCACCCAGAACACAGGAGCTTTGGGGGCTGCAGGGCCCTGGGCTAAGGGGACTCCAGGGCCCTGGCCTGCAGCTCCAAAGCCCCTTTCGGAATGTGGCACCGTGAGCACGAGCCGGAGGACTCAAGAGGAGCAGGGGCAGCCTCACAGCCAGCAGCCAGAAAGAAGCGCCACTTTCCCCTTCAAAGCACCGCTTCTCTCCGGCTGCTGGCTGTGCAGCTGCCCCTGCTCCTCCATGGGCCAGAGAACTCACGGCCGCATTCTGAAAGGCTCTTTAGAAGTGCAGGCCAGGACCCTGGGGCCCCTTTAGCCCAGGTCCCTGCAGCCCCTAAAGCCCCTGTGTTCCGGGTGTCCCTGCCTGCGGGGGAGGGGGAGGTAGCTTCCCTGCTCAATCCCTCCTCCAGGAGCCCTTCCCCCACCCCCACGGCGACGTTCCTCCTGCTGTGCCCCCCAATGGATCACCTTGCGCACCCCACTTTGGCGATCTCTGTTTTATAGGACCAACTTCTGTAGGTGAAAGAGACAAGCTCTTGTCTCTTTCACAACAGAAGTTGGTCCAACAAAAGATTACCTCACTCACCTTGTCTTTCTCATATCCTGGGACATGGCTACAGCAACACTGCAAACGTTCGAGGAAAATCTGATCTTACTTATTTGATTTTTAGTTTATCTCAGAAGCCTTTAGTGGTCCCTATTCTTGAGCTCACTGAGAAAATTCATGGAAAAAATGTGTTTGTTCTTTGTGTGATTGCTTCCATTGGGAAGCAGTTGAAATTTTCAGATCAATTCTCAAGGGACACTGAAGGTAAATAAAGAGCCACATAAATACCTGTACCAGCATATTTCATGTAGCCGGAACTAAACTCTGCTCTTCATATCTTCTCTGCTGTCCAGCTACTCCAAGTTTGATTAGGGCTGCGTACACAGAAGTGATTTGAACTTTGCTCTGATAATATACAAGGTTAAGACAAGTTTTCCTTCTATTGCAAAGGGGTTTTTCTGAAGTGTTCCCCATTTTGTTTCTGAAATGTAAATCTGGATTAGACCTATATTGAAATTATGTATGGATCTATTTATCCACACATAACTTTAAATAGGCTGGGATTCTCGAAAGGACCTAGGGAATTAGAGGTCTGCAATCCATGGAAAGCCTATGGAAGTCAGATGCTCACTTACATGCAGTGTTGTTGTAGCCATGTTGGTCACAGGATATTAGAGAGACAAGGTGGGTGAGGTAATATTTTTATTAGACCAGTTTCTATTGGCAAGAGAGCTTTTGAGTTTACACAGAGCTCTTCTGCAGGTCTGGGAAAGGTACTCTGAACTTCACTGTGAAATTCAAAGTGGAACAGATTGTTGGGCATAAGTAGTTCATACGTACTTCAAGGTGAAGTGGCCTGTTAACACCCCTCCAGTCATAGGGGGAGAAGGAAGTGGAAGTAGGAAAGTCCGCCTGGGGGTGGTTGCTAGTGAGTTATAGATTGTTGTAAATCCAGTATCTGTATTCTGCCAATGATTTTTAGTTATGAATTTAAGCTCTCGGCTCGTCATTTGAAAAGACTGAATAGAGACACTAAATTTATGGCTTATTACATCAATTTATAACCTACTAATCCCTTTTCCAGCTGCCTTGTCCCTCCTTACTTCCCCCCAGTGACTGGAAGGGTGTTCACAGGCCATGTCACCTTGACTGGTCTCTTGAAATACATGTTAATTATGCTAAACAATCTGTTCCACTTTGCATTTAGCTTTGACACTCAGAGTATCTTTCCCAGACCTGAAGACGAGCTTCCTGTAAGTTCAAAAGCTTGTCTCTCTTACCAACAGAAGCAGGTCCAGTAAGAGATATTACCTAACCTACCTTGTCTCTCTAACTCACTCATACTCCTTTGAAAGTCAGAGACATAATGTATATATGTTCATCTCTATACATGCCCTTAATTAAGATATCTTTAGATTATAGTCCATATATATCTAGGCTTGGAAGGATTAGATTTTTATTGTTTAATATTGGAAAATAAAGATTCCATCACACACACACAAAATGAAAAAAAAATTTCCATTGATAGTAATTGAAATTTACAGATAAGCAAAGTAATAAAAAAAAAGCTACTTGTGATCTTATGAGAGTGTGACTTAAAGATATTTACTTTGTATATTTTGACATATGATGTCGACTACTTGTGTTTCAATGGTTATAAAACTTTCACTTTTTGAATCTCAGTGTCTTCGGCCATTACATAATTATTGCCTGACACTTTTTGTTTGACCTCACTCATAATTTCCTGCAACTGTGAACAGTTTAATTGATAAATACAAAATAAAGAAATGCTTAACATCCATAATTTTATGCAACTGTGAGCATTTAGATTGATAAAATTTAAATTGATAAACATTGGAAAAATATTTAAAAATAAACATTGATATTATTTCTCAATGTGATAAATAAAGATTGAAGTCAGAGGCACTGGATTTATGGCTTATTACAACAATCTGTAAACCACTAATGTTGAATGGCCCACTATCATCTACGCTAACTACTTATGCAGAACAATCTGTTCCACGTTGCATTTTGCTGTGATACTGGGAATCTCTTTCCCAGACCTGAAGAAGAGCTCCGTGTGGCTCAAAAGCTTGTCCATCTCTCACAAACAGAAGCTGGCCCAATAAAAGATATTACCTCCCCCACCTTATCTATGTAATGGAGAAAGAGAGAAAGAGTGTCATGCTTTGTCTGCGATCTTTAAAGGAACACAAGGGAATTATTTTTATATTATCCAGTGTTTCTAATAGCAGCAGCAATTAGTAGTTAATGACCAGATTCTCCTTTCAGCCACCAAAGTGTAAATCAAGAGTATAAATCTACTGCATCGTATTTGCCTCTCATTCACCCCAAGGTAAATCAGAAGTAAATCTATTGCAATTATTGATGGCCAAGATAAGCAGTAGCTGACTGTGCATAGTAGAAGTCATTAATTGTGTTTAAAATGAGTTGCTTTGCCATTGGTCCCTGTAAGGAGGTGCCCTGGCTCCCCGCCATGCCTGAGAGGGACGAGCCAGAGCAGGTGCCTCAGTGGGCGGAGTCAGCACGGCATGTCCACGCCCCCCAGAAGTCCAGGGGCGGGACAGGAAGTATAAAAGCCTGGCCCCAGCGCTCAGTTGGGCGCAGGGTGCCAGAGAGGAAAGACGCTGGTGCCCGGGCTCCCGCCGGGCCGGACCTGCCCCGCGCCCACTACCCAGAGAAGCGCTGGCCTGACCTGCCCCGTGCCCATTACCCAGAGGAATGCTGGCCGGACCTTCCCCGCGCCCACTACCCAGAGGAGCGCTGGCTGGACTTGCCTCAGACCCAGTACCCGGAGGAACGTCGACCTAACCTGCCATGTGCCCGATACCCCGAGGAGTGGCCTGAGCTTCCCCACGACCGGTACCCGGAGGAACCCATGGTCTGGGACCTACCAGACGACCCTGGCAAGGATCAGGTACCCAGAGAGGGGGAGGTTGGAAATAGCCTGGGTATAGCCGACCCTGGTTTGGCTCCTGAAGAGCCCGAACCCATGTCAGTGTGTTGCGGCCAGGATCCCCACTGACCGCAGCGGGTCTTGACCGCTGCTAGGGCCCCGGGCTAGTGGAGTGGGAGGGCCTTGTACCCTGCTCAACACCTGCCGAGGGGCTAAGCCTACCCAGACTGCAGTGCGTAAGGAGGCACCCTGGCTCCCTGCCGCGCCTGAGAGGGACGGGCCCCGACACGATCGGCTTACAGTCCCCATTCCAAAATCTACTCATTGCACTTTTGCAACTGGGCTTTGTAATGTGGAGACCTGGCCCCACAGCAACAAGAAGGAAGCTCACCTATCTATATCTCACACACCACTGGATGCAAATCATAGACAAGTAGAGAGATGGAACAGCACTGAAGATAAGAAAGGCAGTGTTGTGTTTTGTTTTGTTTTTTAAAAAAATTTGGAGATCTACCTATCTATCTATCTAAACTGTGGTATCTAAGAGAAAACAATGACTGGGCAGATAGATGTATGAGGGATTAGTTGTTAGCAAGTGAACCAATCTCCCCATGACTGTTTGTATATAAGACCCCATGAAATTCTGTGCACAAGCCCAAAGTATTTTGTCTCTATCATTCTAGTTTTTCTTTCTCTAATTCTAGGCACTCTTTACTTAGGTTGAATTTAGCATGTGATCAAATGATGGAACGTACATAAGATTTTTCTCTGACCTGATTGACCAGTGGAGAATGTGTCCAGATGTCAAGGAAGGGATTTCTTGTGCTTGATGAGAGACATTTGGTATTGCAAATGTCTTCAGTGATCGATGAGACAGTGACCCATTAAGAGACTATTTTAGCTGATTAGGAATTACTTATTGCCACTGGTCTTTTCTATAATAAGGACTTGGTTACAGATATCTTTTGCTTATTGATTAGATACTAGTGCATGGGATGGTGCACCCATCCAGTTTTCTATATGCAAGTATTCTATTAATGAATCCTCTCCTTTAAATATTCACAGATTCAAGTTTTGGATACAGCTCCACTGAAAAAAATGTCTCACCTTGCTGCATGTTGACACCACATTGAAATGTAAGTACAGTTCTTATGGGTGTCTGGAATTTTCAAAGGAGTCTAAAGGAGGAGGTATCCATTATCATGGCAATCGCCCTACCTAGCCAAATGACTCACATTGCTTGGGTGGGAGAGCAGACTCACTCCAGACAAAGAAGTCTGGCCCAGTGACTTGGCTGACCTGGAACCTAAAGAGCGGGTAACATATTGGAAACGAGGGACCTCAGCAAAAATTGAGAAAAACTGGCCCAACTTTCTAGAAACTTTTGTTTAATCCCTAGTGGATGGAAACTGGGATGTTCCTCTCCTGTCTCACTCACTCACTCACTCACTCACACACACACACACACACACACTGAACCTACCAAGGTGACCAGGGTGATGGCATGCTATCTGCAGTCATGTAGGGAAGTTTTCAGATGCTATGAATTTTTGAATCTCTAGGGCAGGACTGAGGGGGCACCAGGCAGGGTTAGAACATGCACTCCTTTGCACGTCGATAGAAAATTTGAGAGTGCTGCATGCGGAGGTCTCTGTGCATCCTAGCAACATGGCCAGCATTTTCCTCTCTTTCCATTCCTTTCCATTTTACTTCTTTTGTCTTTTTTCACCCATTATTTCTGAAAGAAAAAAAGTCAATTATATATAACTCCTTGAGAAGCCTTTCTAACTCCTTTAGGATCCTCTGAGATAGATAGATAGATAATCAAAGGAGCCCAAAGGAGTAGTATAGATAAAGATTATATATATAAAGGGAGCCTATAGGAGTTAGATGCCAAATCAATGGGAGTTGTGTGCCTAATTCCCTTAGGTTCCTATAACAATACCAGTCTTTTATTGCAACTCCACCACACACAATTGTATTTGCTTTGTCACTTTGTTTGATCTTCATCCTAAAAGGTTATTTTATTTCCAATTTGTGGCATACACTGGGATTTTCAAAGGAGTCTTATGGACTTAGGTACTTGAATGTCTTCAAAACCACCTAGGTGATTTAGGAACCTCCATCCTATAGCAAAGGTCATTGAGGAGTATATTGACAAAGGTGCTTAGACATTGTGACAATGAACACCTAGTTGATAAGTGTCTAGGAAATCACACACTGCAAGTCACAAAGCCTGCGGTTGACACCCAGGCTCCCTGTGCAATGAGAGGGGAGAATCAGATGTCTTAGGTTATGATTCCCAAAGCCACCATACTAGCCAGAGAAGAGCCTAAGCTAGCCAATGGGAGATGCTAATGAGAGGGGTGTATGCTAGTCTCACCCCTCTCTCTGAGCTAGATGACTAAATCTAGGCCACAGGGAAGCACCTGTTTCTGCTTAGCAATTCTCAGCTGTGATCCCTCTCTGGAGTTAGGTGCCTAAGGCATTTTTTGCAAGAAGCCAGAGGATGAGGGAAGAATCACCTTCTTCATAATTGTTAGCCCAGTGATTAGGCAAAGGGATTTGAAGCGTAAGCTGCTGCCTCTCAGGCAAGTTCCCTAATCTCCAGGCTTTGAATGTTCTGATATAGAGCTCCCTCAGTCTCTCCTGTTGATAGAGGCCTGTGCAGATACAAAATGTCTGTCCGTAGATGTGGATATCTGTGGCTATAAATTGGTATCTGCAGAGCTGCAGGGGTCTACTGGGAACTGCAGCGGTGAAAGCAGCAGCCTGATGGGCCACCATTCCCAGGAGCTAGCACCCCATGCCAGCAGCTGCTCTAGTATGGCTGTGCTGCCCCTAGCCATGCCCAAGGGGTGAGCACCAGGCTCACCAGCAGCTGTCCCTGGTTGTGCTAGTGCAGTGGGCAGCGCTGGGGTTGGGCTGGCGCTGGTACAGCCATACCAGAAAAGCTGCCGCCATTGGGCACTGGCTTCTGGGTGCGGTGGCCCACAAGGCTTCTGCTTTTGCTGCTGCGGTTCCTGATAGAGCCCTTCAACACTGAAAATACTGGTTCATATCTGCAGATATCCGCATCCGTGGATAGACATTTTGTATCCAAGCAGGGATCTACCTATTGAAGTGGTTCGACTCTGGATAACTAATTAATGAGTCATTGGAGTGGAAGGATTGAAGCCTGAGTCTCTCTCAGCCTGAGGGGGGAGGAGCATACTCTAGGCATAGGCTTTATCTGGCCTAGTGACTCTTTAATTATTTATCCATGCTTCAGCAGGAGAAATTGAGGCAGTCACACAGAGATTATCCCTTCATCCAGTGGTGAGAGCACTCACTATGAACTTGCAGATCCTTGTTCAAATCCCTTCCCCGCACCAGGTGGGAGGGGACATGAACTGGGGGGCTGTCCCAGGCGTGTACCCTAGTCACCGAGCTGAAAGTCAGGCTTGATTTCTCTTCTTTGCACCATATCATTTTGTGTGACTTTGCCTGAGCGGCCCAATTTGATAGGCAGCCTCTGAGCACATACCTACTGGTTAGGGCCCCACATGGGAGTTAGGCAGCTGAACACCTATCTTCCCCAGGTTTGTGAATCGCTTTAGGACTTTGATGGGAGATGAGTATCTGGACACCTAGGATGATGCAGCAGTGTGCATGGCCAAAGGTAGATACATAGGCACCCAGGCAACTTGTACTGCAAAAACCCAGGTGCTGAGTGCATTTAGGCACCTGCAGAGTTCAGTGGGAGTTTTGTGAACTACAGTGGAGCCTAAAACTGGGATTTAGGCACCCAAACCAAGATTTAGGCACCTAAATATGCACTTTAAATGCTTAATTCATTTGTGACTCAAGGCCTTGAATGCTTAACTTTCAATGAAACTTTGGTCCTATAGGGCAGTTTTTCAAAGACCTTCAAGTACCTAAAGAAGCAGATAGATGCTTAGTAGTGTTTTCAAAAGCACATTGGTGCCTAACTCCCAATGAAATCTCACTGTGTTAGGTGTTGTACAAACACAGAACAAAAAGATGGTCTCCGGCATGAAGAAACTACAATATGAGTCCTTCTTGTCTATTCAGATTCTGAAGGTATTTGGTGCAGGGACTGTTCTTGTACAATATATCTATACAGAGACACATACAAGGGGCCCTGCTCTTGGGTTGGGCTGCTAGTTGATACTATCAAGCAAATAATGAAAAGTCATGGATCTAGACTCATTGGAATCTGGCTAATCATGATTAAATTCATCACAGGTGGAGGAGGAAAATACTGCATATAAGGAATGGACGAAGGAAACCAAACCAATGTCAGCCACTTCATCCTACTAGGATTCCCCACTTCTGATGAGCTGCAGCTGCTTCTCTTCTCTGTCTTCCTCCTGGCCTATTTGCTAACACTGATGGAAAATATCATCATCATCCTTGTCATCCGGGCCAACCACCAGCTGCACAAGCCCATGTATTTCTTCCTGGGCAACCTGTCATTCCTGGAGATCTGGTACATGACAGTCATTGTGCCCAAAATGCTGGCAGATTTTGTGACCCAGGATAAGCGCATTTCCTTCCAAGGATGCATGGCACAGCTGTATTTTTTTGTGACCTTTGTGTGCACTGAGTACATCCTTTTGGCTGCCATGGCCTATGACCGTTACTTAGCCATATGCAACCCTTTGCGGTACCCATCCATCATGAGCAATAGGTTCTGTGCCCAGCTGGCTGCAAGCTGCTGGGTTTGTGGCTTGATCATCGCCGCAATCAAGCTGAGCTTCATCGCCCAGCTCAGGTTCTGCAGCATTGACGCCATCAGCCACTACTTCTGCGACATCTCACCTCTATTGAATGTCTCCTGCACTGACTCATCTCTGGCCGAGCTGGTGGACTTCATCCTGGCCCTGATGGTCATCATGGTGCCTCTGTGCATTGTGGTCACCTCATACATCTGTATTCTCTTCACTGTGCTCAGGATCCCCTCTTCCCAGGGCAGGCAAAAGGCCTTCTCTACCTGCAGCTCCCACTTGGCTGTGGTAGTCTTGTTCTACTCCACCACCCTCTTCACCTATGCCAGGCCCAAGGCCATGTACGCTTACAACTCCAACAAGCTGGTGTCAGTGCTCTATACTGTGGTGGTGCCGCTCCTGAACCCCCTCATCTACTGCCTCAGGAACAAGGAGGTCAAGGTTGCCCTGAGGAAGGCAAAGCTTGGCACAAGGAGCACTGGGGAACGTAGTTAAAGACTGCTGGAGAAGGGGGTTACTGATGAGTCTCGGATGGATGTCATACTACACTAGGAATAAGCAAACCTGTGTTATCTTATATCTAGGTGAAGTTCGGCAAGCCACACTGCTGGAGAAGGATGGGCTTGTGGTTAAGACAGTGGGCTGTAGCCGAGAAAGTCTCTGTTCAGTTCTTCTCTTTGCCTCACACCTTGAATTTCAGTGACATTTGGGTCCTGAGCTCTGGCAGGCTCTTTCAAAAATCCCAACCTAGGTTCCAAGCTCCATCTGAATATCAATGGGTAGCTAGCTTCTTTGATCACCTTTGGAAATCTCAGCCCAAGTTTACTCAAAAGTTTACCAAAAGTTTTTGGCTGTGCTGGGGCGATGTTTGGGACCACAAGACCATCCCCCCTCCCTGATTTGTGTTGGAAGCATATTGATTCTGAAACTGTATGGAGAAAAAACCAATCATTAATACACTGCCATGTCTCTCTTGTCTACATATATACCAACCCATTGTCTCTGGGCTTTACTACCTTTACACACTTCCCACCTGTTCTGTCTCTCTCTGCTCCTCCCTCTGCTGACTTTTCCACCATTCTATCTCTATTCTGGGTTCCCACGTTCAAAAAATGCCTATCCCATTAGAGTACATCTCAATTCTTGTACTCTTTCTAACCCCCTGTGCTGTTTCTGTTCACCAGTCCTTTGCTCCTCTCATTCTCACTTATCCCCCTCAATCATCTGAAATCAATGGGTGTTGTGGCTTCTCAGCACTCAGGATAGTCAGAGGTTTTCCATGAAAGTGTTTTCTGACAGAAAATTGGCATTTCGACTAAACAATTTTTTTTTCACAAATGCTTACATTCTGTGGAAAATTTCAGTTTTTCATTAAAAAACAACAACAACAACATATGCTTGAAAAAACAACTTCTTGGAAATATTTTGGCAGTGCCTCATAGGAGTTTGGTTCAGTTTCCTCACATCCTCATCAACCAAACTACATCTCCCATAATGCATCACAAGTGGGGACTCACATAATGCAACTGCCTCCCATGTCCATGACAGGAAACCATGGAAGGTGTAGTCCAATCAGGGAGCTCGGGTTATACAAGTGTTGAATATATGAGGCAATTGAACTGGAATTGCAATGTGGCACTGTGGTTGCATTTCAAAACTGAAATTGATTTTCAATATTTGCCAAAAAGGAAAACTTTTCTGTGGAAAGCTTAGATGAAATAAATATGTCATTGAAAAATTCCCATTTTCTGATGAGTTCTAATCAATATCCAAAAACTTCTGAAAAATCAGGCCCAAGGTGTCTAAAGTCATCCTCTCACAACCTAAGGAACTAACAATTAATGAACATGTTGATCTAACCGCCTCTGTTCTTCAGATTCACATCTGTAGAATGACAAAGATCCCACAGTTAGCTATGGCATCAAACAAAGGACCAGCCATAAGATGCAGTATGGCTGAACACTGCTGTGACAGTGGGTTCTTCCATTGTTGAAATGGCCTTTGAAGCATGACTTAATTGTGCATTAATTATTGAAAAATAAATTAAATTACTTTCTTTTGAGTCCATGCTCAGAGGATGCTCAGCTAATGAGGGAAGTTGGTCTTAAGGGTGAGTAGAAATTTAATGAACAAGTGTAACACACCCAGTATATTGTTTTCTAGAAGAAGAAAGATGGTCTTGGTTTACTGGAACAGATCTCTGAATACTGGGGGTCAATTTTCAGCTCTGGGTGACCTTGGGCAATGCATTGGGACAGGGATTTTTCAAAATTGCCCACAGAAATTACAGATCCAGGGAGGGATTTTTCAAATGCCAATGGAACTTGCGCTCCTAAGTCACTTAGGCATTTAAAAAAAAAGTCTCACCCCAATTTCCATTGGTTTTCAACAGTATTTGGGTACCTAATTCTTCCTTTTTCATTTAAAATCTCCACCCAAGTCCTTTGTAGACACTATCCCTGTGGCTGTGCAGTGCGCAGTGCAAGGGGGATCTAATCTCACATTGGAGTTACGGTACTGTAATAATAAATAAATCTTTCTTTGTCAACTAAATAAAAATGCCTTTGTCATGAACTATAACAGCAATTACAGTTATCAATATGCAACAATAAATCAAAATCAGTGCTTAAACTCTTCCCATAAAATATTTACAAAATGTTTGCTGGATCCCCCTGTGGGAACTGGCCCACAGAGAAGATAACAGCCCACTGCTCTGCCACCAGATAGATTTCCTCCTCAAGTGTCAAATGGCTGTGATTTAGGTCTGATGATCCAAAGTTCCAACTTTACAGATGCTGATGAAGGTGGGGGAGTTATTACATTGTATCTGAGCTCATGCACCAGACTTTGACTAGAGAAAAATATCTGGCCAAGAATGTTCCATTTAAATTGTTTGCAAATGGAAAATTGGGGTTTCAACCAAACAAAATTTTCTCAAACAATTCTGCTAGTTAATAAAGCTTAACCCCTGCCCCCTTCATGAGGAGTTGTTTTTTTTCAGCCAAACCTCAAAATATTTCTATTCACAATGACACCATTGTGCCTCTTAGTAGTTGTAGTTTGGGTGGCCTCTGTTGCCATTTTCCACTATGGGCTGGGGTCTATGGCCAGAATACACCTCCCATAGCACACACCCACTCCATATAACAAGGAGAAAAACTGGTGCATAATTGGATGTGTGGTCCAGCAGAAGATTGCAGCCCCAAGAGAAGGAGGGGTGCATAAGGCATCGAACCTATCATGATGTTCATGATGCTCCACGGTGTCATTTTGAATATTTTGCATTTTTTAATTTTTCACCAAAAAATCATTTTTGTAAAAATTTCCCAGGGCAGTGGGGACTACACCCAGCACAGTATTGCACAGTGGGACGTCTCCAGCTCCAGGCTCCATAGCAATAGGCTTTGTCCTATTCCTGTTGCAATCAATGGAAGCTTTAACAATGGGAGTGGGTTGTAGCCCTAGTCAATCAACAAAGTTATGGGACTTTTCATCCACCAAAACTATTCAAGCCAGCGAAAGGAAGGATGTTCCAGTGGTTAGTTTGTGTGCCGGGGCTGGTTCAAGGCCCTCTTCTGCTACAGGCTTCCAGTGTTACTTAGGGTCAGATTTCTAAAGGTATTTAGGTACCTAAAGATGCTGACAAGAATCTACAGAGATTTTCAGAAGCACTTACATACCTAACTCCTGATGGCTTCAAACTGATTTTAATGTGCATTAGGCACCTCTCTGCATTGGTAGGCATCTTAATCCCTTTTAAAATCTGACCAAAGTGACACGGGAAGTTTATGACAAAGTAGGGACCCAAACCTAGGTCTCTAAAGTCCAAGTCAAGAGACCTAACCATGGACCCATCCTGCCACTCAAATAGTTGTTTACAAAACATTCTGAAATTTAGCAGTCAGTGAGCAAATTC
The DNA here is from genome assembly GCF_007399415.2 of Gopherus evgoodei. Classification (NCBI taxonomy): domain Eukaryota; kingdom Metazoa; phylum Chordata; order Testudines; family Testudinidae; genus Gopherus; species Gopherus evgoodei. The sequence goes on along the minus strand of NC_044342.1, from coordinate 17,539,080 downwards.
TCCAGTGCGATCTACTCTTTCTACAGCACCAGCAATTCATAGTTTCTTAGTTCTTAAAAAGATCACATCCTTATACACAAGTGGAAAACAAAGTTAATTGACTGCTTAAAGAATGTGTCCTATGGGAAAAGGAAAGTCACTTTAAAAAGCAGATAAAGGGTGAGTTAACGAAACATTCAGAGTTACTCAGAGTCAGCTAAGAAAGGTGCTGCTGCTTCCTATGGTATCATAGAGCACAATATATAACGATGAGCTACATTCAGAAATATAATCACAAATGTATGCAGATGGAAAACTCATATTTTTTTCTCTTGTGTAAGAAATCAGTGAAATCAAGGAAGCACTTTTATCATTGCTTCCCTGTCATATGATTTCTGAACGTTTCAAATCTCAGGGTTTTGTTTTGTTTTTTTCTTATTTTCTTCTTTATCATATTTCTTAAGATCCACTTTTTAAAATGAAATAAGCCCAATGGATTATCTGTGAATCACTGTGGTGGTGTATATACCTGAAAAGTAAGTAATTTTAGTATCATCTGACCATGTCATGTTTCCAGTAGCTACCCTGATTTGTTTTCGGTGATAAAATATTAGTCCTTCTTGAGTGGGAAGACACCTAAGTTAGAAAAGGCAGAAGAGTTAATTTAAAATAATTACTAGTTTATAGTGGGTGGGAGGTGGAGAGAGAGAAACTGGCTCTGTGGTGCAGTCAGACAATTAAACATAAGGACACATGATATCTGATTCTGTTGTCTCTTAAGCCAACTTTACAACAAAGTTCTACACTGGCCATTTTGGGGATACACTAGAATAACATTGGAGTGAGTGAGAGCAGAATCAGTCCTGCTGATGCCAATGGAGGTACTCCTGATTTACATCAGGGTGGGGGAGAGGAGAAAATGGTTGAGTTTAACACATATTTTCATATTCTATTTTGTTCTAAATAGGTTTTTAAACTGCACTCCTCATGCTAGTATCCAAGCACTTTCTAGTACAGCATCAAGCAATGTGGCTTCACATCTGTTCCTGATTTACACCAGTCTCAGCAAAAGTAAAATTTGGACCCCTTTTCTCCTCTTTCAAATGAGGAGTAAAGAAGTGATCTTTGGACATGAATCAGGCAAACGGTTTTCTAGCTAGAAGACAAATTGGCTTGGATTGGATTGGGCTGAACTCTTGTGAGGTGAAAGGCTGAGTTTTCTGCCATTATGAATGAAGAAACTGTCATGAGATTGGCTCTTGTAAAAATGTGAGGGTTGGTTCTTATCTAACAGATTACCATCTAACTTCCCTCCAAAATTTCCATACTTAAGGTTTCACATCTATCTATCTATCTATCTATCTATCTATCTATCTATCTATCTATCTATCTATCTATCTATTTCACACATTTTCCCTGTTTTCCTTTTCTAATCTCTTTCGCTACTTCCCCTCACTCCTTTTTTTTCTAGATTTTTTATGAAATATATGTATTTAGGTCTACATTTTTATTACAGTTTTTCTGGCTTGTAAAAGTTCTCTCACTCATTTTCAACCTTCTTTCAACTTTCAGGACCAGTCTACTTCCAACATGATAAACTTCACATGTGGATGTTTGCTTATGATGAAGAAGCACAATACCTGTTGCAAGAAAGAGTGATACTTATGTATTGTCTTCTCTGACCGATGCCGAGAGTTGCAATGGATTGTTCCACTGCATCTGTCTGCTAACAGCTAGTGTATACCAACATGGTGATTGGAGCTCATTGAGGAAACAAAATTCTTCCCAAATTGTCTCTTCTTTCCTCCATATACAAAAAGAGCCATGGAAAACCACACAACGGTGGCTGAGTTCATCCTGGTGGGATTCGGAGGCCATCCCGAACTGCAAGTCTTCCTCTCTGTCTTCTTCTTGGTTCTGTACACTGTCACCCTGGTGGGGAATGTTGGCATGATCACCATCATCAGTGCTGACTCCAGGCTCCATACCCCCATGTACTTCTTCCTGAAGAACCTGTCCTTCCTGGACCTCTGCTACTCCTCCGTCACTGCCCCCAACGCCCTGCTATGCTTCTTAATGGGGCACAGAGCCATCTCCTACAATGGCTGTGCTGCCCAAATGTTCTTCTTCTCTCTCTTTGGGACCACCGAGGCATTCTTCTTAGCCGTGATGGCTTACGACCGCTTCGTCGCCATTTGCAACCCACTGCGCTATCCAATCACAATGTCCAAGAGAACTTGTGCTTTCCTAGTGGCAGGCTCCTATCTCTCAGGCTGTCTCAACTGCAGCATCCAAACAGGCTTTACATTCACCTTGTCCTTCTGCAGGCCAGGGAAAATTGACCACTTCTTCTGTGATGTCCCTGCAGTGATGCAAGCCTCCTGCTCTGACACCTTTGCCAATGAAATGGTGATGCTGGCAGTGTGTGGGTTCATCATAGTGAGCACTGGCCTGGTCGTCCTTATCTCCTACGGTTACATTATCACCACTGTCACGCGGATACCCTCTGCTGAGGGAAGACGCAGAGCCTTCTCCACCTGCACTTCCCACCTGGTGGTTGTGAGCTTGTTCTTTGGGACAGTCTTCTTTATGTATGCTCAGCCTGGGGCCATAATCTCCCCAGATCAAAGTAAAGTTGTCTCTGTGTTCTACACCATTGTCATCCCCATGCTGAACCCTTTGATCTACAGCCTGAGGAACAAGGAAGTGAACGTGGCCCTGAGAAGACAACTAAAAAAGAAAGGCTTTTTACACTGAGCTCCCTGAAGTAGCAAGGCAATTCAACAGTGGGCAGGTAACTGGGATGGACAACAATAGGTGCCAGAGACAGTGGAATTCCTACAAGGCACTTCCATAGAACAATGGTCTGAGCTGGTGAATATTATAGGGAAAGGTAGGGACTTTCAGCGGCCTACGTGAATTAGCATCTAACTCCCTCTGGCTCATTTTAAAATCTCAGACAAAATGTAAGGGTGATGAATCAGAGGCTAAGTCTAAGTGCCTTGGAAGAGGAAAAATGGGGGTAGATGGTTTTGTGATTAAGATGTTGGACTGTGACTTGGGAAATCTGGGATCTATTTCTAGCTCCCCATGTGAACTTGGGCAGGCTACTTACGCTGAGATTTGAGTGCTCAATTCTCATTAACTTTAATAGGACTTTAGTGTCTAAAGTCTTAGAGAGCTTTGAGAATCTCAGCCTTAATCCCACTGTTTCTCAGGTGCCCATCTGTATAATGTGAATTTTGATGCTTCCTTTCTCCAGCTCAATCAGTTTACATGGTGACTTTTGCAGGAGCACAGACTTTTTCTGACCATATGTAGCGCAGCATCTGATAAAACGGGACGCTGAATGTAAGTGGAATCTGTACTTATTGCTAGTACAATAACTTTAAACTGGAGATGCATTGGCAGGGACAGCTGACAGCCACCTCTATGTGAAGAAACCAGCCTCTTGATTCTACTTTGCATGGTTGCTTACTCTTTCCTCTGAACATTGTCAGACTGTACATACTCCTTTCAATAGACGCTGATGTAAAAGACTCACAGAAATAAACTATGGGACTTGGGCTTCTAAGTCACTTAGGGCCATATTTTCAAAGGCATTTAGACACCTAAAGAGGCAGATAGGCATCTGGGGTGATTTTGGTAAGCACCTAAACAGAACCAAATCAAATCAAATGGGACAGAATAGATTATGTGGCTTAAGTGAAAAGATCCACAAAATGCCTCTCATTAAGAGGCCCAGTTCAACTCCATGCAAAGCTGATAGTCATTCCATTAACTTCAGTGAAAAGCCTAGATCCCCAGCTGGTGTCAACTGGCAAAGCTCAATTGAGCTCAACTCACTGAAACCCCAGTTGGTATGAAGCAGCCATAGTGCCACTGCAGTCAATGGGTCCAGATACCTAGCTGGTGTAAATCATTGCAGCCCCTTTACCATCAGTGGGCCAGATATGAAGCTAGTGTAGATCATCATACCTCCATTGAGTCATTGACTTCAGTTGACCTCTGCTGATTTTCACCAGCCGGGCCCTTTGTGAATTAATGAGGGCCTGATTCCATGTCCTTTGAGGTCAATGTAAGGACTCCCTTTATTTCAATTGCCTTTGGATCAGGCCATGAGATCAGAATCTGTCCCGCTATCTCTTGGCTCAGAGAGTAGGGCATGGAGTTGGCACATGTGAGGACAATAGCTAGTGTCAACATTTGTCTGGCAATAAGTTCTCGTCTTCTTCCCATTGGAATCAGCAGTAGGACTCCCGTTGACTTCAGTGGCACCACGATTGTGCCCAGTTAGCAAACTGATTAGAAAATGTAAAGTGACATGAATGTAATTCCCCTCCACAAAGTAAGAGACCAGTTGTTATCCCCTTAACATCATACCCCTGAACAATATCTCTGTGTCATTGTTAAGCAGTTGCTGATGTGAAAGTAGAATGAATTAAATTGTAAAAATAAGAATGGATTAAAGAAATGTTGTATGTACCTTTAAGCAGAAATAAGAAATGTTGGAATACAGGTGTCAGGAAAAGAAACATTAGGCATAAACAAGGGTGCTAATGGCGAAACATTAACAGGATAGGTAATAGTTAGTAAGGAAATAAGATATGCATGCCTAGCCCAGGTAAACTTATCAGATTCTGCTTCCTTTGTTATCTTGTTAAGTGCTCACCCTTTTATCTGTATAAATAAGACAGTTTGTGTCTTGCATGGTGCTCACATTATCTGGGTGTTATTGGTGGAGCGCTGCGCTAATAAAACAGAGTGGTCTGACAAATTGTGAGTCCTGATTCTAACTTTGACACTGACTTTCACAATCCCACTGAACCAACGGGCCAGATATTTACAGGTATACAGCATGTAGAGGGATTTTCAGTGGCACCATGGGCCTTATTCACAAAGGAATTTAGGCTTTGCACAGCTCAGTGTCATCGCAGCTCAGTTTTAGGTGCCTTGAAAACCATTGGGATTCACAAAGCCTGAGTTAGGTGCCCAGGCTTCCTGTGCAATAAACAGGGAGAGCTAGGTGCATCAGAATGGGACTGACAAAAGTCCGCATGCTAGGTGACTCCCTGCTAAACCAGCCAATAGGAGATGCTGATGCTCAGGGAGTTTGCTGCCTAACTCTGGGACTGAGGGAGCCCCATATCTGAATATCCCATAACACAGGGGCGAGGGCAATCACCTGAGAGGTGGCAGATCCCTGTTCAAATTACTTCTCCCCCACTGAGCACATTTACCATGTGGGGACCTTCAGGTGAGTTAGGTCTGTATTCCCTTGTTTCGTGCATCACTCTGGGCTTCAGTGTCCAGACATCTAGAGGGAAGGAGTAGTGCACTTGCCACTTAGGTGCCAACTTCGTGGGTACTCCGGGGCTCAAGCACCCACAGAAAAAAAGAGTGGTGCTCAGCACCCACTGGCCACAATGCTTCTGTGCCCCACGGCTGGGGCTCTGATCAGCTGTTCAGCAGGCCCTGGGATGGCCAGTGGAGCAGTGAGAGGCTGGTGGGGTTTGCTCAGGGAAGGCAGAGAGTCATGAGCGGTGGGCTCACAGGGCGGGGGGGGAGTCTCGGGGGAGATGGCAGAGTAGGGGCCTGAAGAGGCACAGTGAAGGCAAGGTCTTTGGGGAAGAGGTGGAGCAGGGGCGAGGCCTTGGGCAAAGCATCAGTGGAGCTTCCACAGGGGAAAAAGAAAAGGCCAGTGGAGCTCCCACAGGGGAAAAAAAAGGCTAAAAGCGGAAATATAGGTGCCCAGGGAGCTTTTTCTGCAAAAAACTTAGGTGCCAAGTTAATTTAGGCAGCCATGGAGTCTGGTAGCAGCTGAGCAGGGATTTTGTGAATCCCAGTGACTGGGATTTAGGCCCCTAAATTGGCAATTGGATGTCAAAGTCCCTTTGTGCATCTATTCCATAGGCATCTAACAACCAATAATTACAATGGGTGTTAGGTGCCGAGATGTTTTTGAGAATCTCACTAGGTGTCTGAATAAATCTGACTCAAGAAGACTACTCGAATGAATAAGGGCTAGATTTTAAATATATTCAAGTGCCTAACTCCCAATGGAATTTAAAATCACTTTAAAATCTGTCCCTGTGTGCTTCTGTATAAGAGTAGGAGTTCCATTTTAGGGCTTGACATATTTTGTAGGAGTGGTGAGAAAGAAAGAAAGAAAGAAAGTTTCAGCTTTTCCACACATCAGTGAAGAGAGGCTGTCATTCACACACTGAAAACAGACAGAATTTGTCTCTTTATAATTTGATTTTTATTTTTAAAAATTGGTACATTCTGAGACTCATTCACCATATTTACAGGAGACTGATATTCAGTGATTAACATCCTGGGATTTCCATGGTAAATGATCAGCGTGAGTCTGATACAACGACCTATAGTCCACCTAAATCTCATCTGAGATCAAGGAGATTTTATCCTATAAAAAGCCTGCAGAATTGGGCCAGTGTTGTGTCCATTTAACTTCCAGAAGAAACAGGAAAAGGGTTTTGATGTGATTCTTTTCCTAAGTTAATGAAACTTTAAATGTGGAGAGAATGGTCTTGACCTTTCCTTCATTTATGCAAGTTTTACAACAGTGCCACTACATTGATATCAGTGGAGTTACTATGGTTTTATAATGAGCAGATGAAAGGAAAATCCATCCCCCTCGTATCAGCAGATTTCCTCTAGACTTACACTTGAGTGAGTGAAAAGAGAATGAGCACCACTGGCTGCAACGGAGTTACTAACAATTTACACCAGGGTATGTGATAGTGGAACCAACCGACTGGTATAACAGCAGCTACTAGTGATTTATACCAGGATGAGTGGATATTTCTAATGTACATCAATAAGAATGAGATTTAAATCAAAACCACTGACTTTATTGAGGTGTGTTGCAGACACAACACAGGAGTATTGCACATAGACGAACCAGTCTAACATAGACTCTATCTTTTTCCATTACCTGATACAGATGTCATATTTTTCACCATTCTCCAATAGCTACCTCACCATTATATCAGAGATACTTCAAGGGCCAGATTCTGAGCAGGCTTAAATCCATGTAGCTCCACTGAAGTCAGATTGGCTAAACCAAATTTATATTACCCGATGATTTGGACTGAGGTAATTCCTATTATCAATATATGGAAATATACAAATAAATATGGAAATATTTTATTGTCACAAATATGTTGTATAGTCTATGCTCTCGAATGTTATAAGAGCAGAAGAATTGCCATGCATCATCATCCTATCTCCAGTACTGCCCCAAGTCAGCTGTTTCCAAGACAACTGTATTATAATCTGAATCATGGAGAAAAAAATCTTCCTAAACCAGAGAGTAACAGTTGGTTCATACCCCAAAGCAGGAGGTCCCTATAAAAAATGAAGCCATTTTAGAATTCTGTAAATTTATTTGATTGCCACTGGATAATAGGTAATGAGTTCCACAGCTTAGATGGCTAGATAGATATCTTGAGCTAGTCCCCTGCTCTCCTGTGTCATCCCCCCAACCATTCATACACTGGTCCCAAATATTCATTGGTTTATAGCTGGAGAAAAATGACAAAGAAAAACAATGACATATTTTTGTCAGAAATATGTATTTCTTTCTCCCTCCCCCACCCATTTCAGAAGTTCACAAAAGCCCTGCACAGGCAGATTTAGTCTCTATGTTCATAACCAAGGTTCAACTTTTCAAAGATTTTGTCGCCATAGTTCTGCCCCAAGCTTCTTTCACTTCTTTGTTCCTTACACTGTAGATGAGGGAATTCATCATGGGGATGACAAGGTGTAAAACACAGACACTGCTTTCCTTGGGTACAGAGAAGTTAACTAGGTAGGCTGTGCATACATGAAAGCTGTGGACCTATAAAATAAACTCACCGCTATTATATGGGAGGTGCAAGTGGAGAAAGCTTTGTGTTTGCCCTCAACAGAGTGAATCCTGAGGATAGTGGAGATGATATAAGCATAGGAGATGTCATAGGTTTCACCCCCACTCTGAACTTTAGGGCAGTGATGTGGGGATCTGCATGAGAGCCCCTAAGCTTAATTACCAGTTTAGATCAGTATGCTGCCACCACCCAAATCATCTAAAACAACCGTTTGTGAGTCATTTGGGAGCTCTGTCTCCCCCCAAAAATATCTTCCTCTCAAGTACTATAACCCTTCCCTAGGGAGCCTTGAGAGACTTCTCCAGCAATTCCCTGGTGAACTCTGATCCAAACCCCTTGGGTCTTAAAACAAGGACAAAACAATCAGGTTCTTAAAAAGAAGACTTTTAATTAAGGAAAAGGGGTAAAAGAAATACCTCTGAGAGGTTAGCATGCAAGCTACTCTTACAGACAACAGATTCAAAGCACAGAGGATGTTCCCCTGGGCAAAAACCTTAGTTACAAAAAAGAAAACCCAATTTGATTATCCCTCTAACGCAAAAAGACAAGTCACAAAAGATAATAAACATAAGCTAATTTATTCCTTCTCTAATACTCACTACCCTGATAGGAGGCTGATTCCTGGATCTTTTCTCTCCGGCACACAACTTAAGGAACTGAACAAAGGACTTTTCCCTCCTTCCAGTAGGGTGGTATGTTTTGTATAAGTTTGTTAGCATATCAGGGTTGGGTGGGATCTCATGAGGTCATCCAGTCTACCCTGTGCTCAAAGCAGGGCCAATCTGCCAACAGATCTTTGCCACAGATTCCAAAATCTGTAACCAGATTCCTAAATGCCCCCCTTAAGGATTGAACTCACAACTCTGGGTTTAGCAGGCCAATGCTCAAACCACTGAGGTATCTCCCTGGTGGGTGAATACTCTCTGTGTTTATAGTCTGTGATCAAGTCACTCACCTTCCCTTCTCCCCACCCCAACATGATCTTCTTTTTGATTAAAAAAAAAGCAGATTCTGTTCTCCACATCTGGCACACTCAGGCATTTTTTCCAGCTCTGACATAGACTCATAGACTCATAGACTCTAGGACTGGAAGGGACCTCGAGAGGTCATCGAGTCCAGTCCCCTGCCCTCATGGCAGGACCAAATACTGTCTAGACCATCCCTAAAAGACATTTATCTAACCTACTCTTAAATATCTCCAGAGATGGAGATTCCACAACTTCCCTAGGCAATCTATTCCAGTGTTTAACTACCCTGACAGTTAGGAACTTTTTCCTAATGTCCAACCTAAATCTCCCTTGCTTCAGTTTAAGCCCATTGCTTCTTGATCTATCATTGGAGGCTAAGGTGAACAAGTTTTCTCCCTCCTCCTGATGACACCCTTTTAGATACCTGAAAACTGCTATCATGTCCCCTCTCAGTCTTCTCTTTTCCAAACTAAACAAACCCAATTCCTTCAGCCTTCCTTCATAGGTCATGTTCTCAAGACCTTTGATCATTCTTGTTGCTCTTCTCTGGACCTTCTCCAATTTCTCCACATCTTTCTTGAAATGCGGTGCCCAGAACTGGACACAATACTCCAGTTGAGGCCTAACCAGCGCAGAGTAAAGCGGAAGAATGACTTCTCGTGTCTTGTTTACAACACACCTGTTAATGCATCCCAGAATCACGTTTGCTTTTTTTGCAACAGTATCACACTGTTGACTCATATTAAGCTTGTGGTCCACTATGACCCCTAGATCTCTTTCTGCCATACTCCTTCCTAGACAGTCTCTTCCCATTCTGTATGTGTGAAACTGATTGTTCCTTCCTAAGTGGAGCACTTTGCATTTATCTTTATTGAACTTCATCCTGTTTACCTCAGACCATTTCTCCAATTTGTCCAGATCATTTTGAATTTTGACCCTGTCCTCCAAAGCAGTTGCAATCCCTCCCAGTTTGGTATCATCCGCAAACTTAACAAGCGTACTTTCTATGCCAACATCTAAATCGTTTAAAAATATTCTGAACATAGAAGCAGATGCCTTTTGAAATTAAGTCCATGGTATCTTACTTTTTTTTCCCTAGAACCCTTTTGGAAAGAGCGCTCACTGAGATTATAAAGTGAACTTTCAGAGGAGGCTCCTGTATATCTGTAATTTATACACATACCACTGTTACATTTTCTGCTTTGCCATTTAGGAGACCAATGATTATATCACTGATTTGAGCTGCACAAATTTTGAAATGCTGCACTAATGATTTGATGATACTGTTTGCTAGGCAGAGACAGATATCTCTGTGTGGAAACAGATTGGTCATATTAATCAATATTTGTTCTTCTGTTTGACATAAGAAATGAAAAAAAGAAAACCATATCTTGAAACCATATATTTCAGTGAAATCCAAGAGCAAAAGAATATCGTAAAGGAAGTACATATGTTTTTAACCTATGTCTCCCTCCTGTGTGCATGTCAGAGTTACGGTGTATGTTATATATGAATCTCAGGTTGAAGCAATCCAGTAATAGGTAAGAGCTGCTACCTAGGCTTGTCAGAAATCATTTCTAAATCATTTCAATGGCTATTATCAATGTTCATTTTTAAGCAGTTTTTACTATTTTTATTTATTTAAATTTTCCCTGTTTTGAAAGATGGTAGGACAGGCAATTATGGAATGACATTAGATATCGAGATACAAAAAGTTACAGCTTTATGCCTATTAAATCTAAATTGTCAACAACATATGTCAAAATATACAAAGCAAGTAAGCTAAAATCTGGTTTTGCTCTGTTTCATTAAGTAGTCCATGTGTAACAAGTCTAATTTAAGAGGCTAAGTCACTGGATTTGGACTCTAAGTTCTCAGGCACCATTTTTCTTACTTTACCTAGCTGTAAGTTTTTATTATTAACAGTGGAAATAGTTTTTCCTTGGTATTCGGTGTTTACAGTGAAATCAATATTTGTTGACATGCATGGGTAGAAATCGAATCCTTCCAAGCCTCCTGATCAGTTTTATATTGGAGAAGGCAGAGAGGCAGAAGTATAACTGTGTGTCATTTATTTCATTATGGCCTTGTAACAGTAGATACTTTACAAATATTTATAATTACTAGACTGCCCCAGCCTTGAATTGCAAACAAAATAAGTCTTCGAGGAAGCTTTGAAATCTCAACCTATGGGCCAGATATCCAGCGGTATTTATTTACCTAAAGATGCAGATTAGTTTAAGCAGGCTAGGCACCTAAACACATATAAAAGTCAAAAGGAGTTAAGTGTCTAATCTTCTCCCGTGCTTTTGAAAATCCCTCAAGATGCCTTTCTGCATCTTCAGGTGACTAAATACCCCCAAGAGAAACATTTTTACTTTGTGATTTTTGGACAAAAAGTTGGCATTTTCCACTGAAAACTTTGATCCGGATGAAAAAGTTTTCATTTTCATAGAATTTTACATGGGGGGAAGGAAGGACATTTTCTGACCAATTTTAGATTTTATTCCATATTTCTTGTTCTGAGTTTCTTCATATGATTTGCAAACTCAGCTAAGACATAGTAAATGACAGAGAAGATTAACATTCATTTGGTTAATAGGAAGCATACATTTTACCTGTAAAGGTGCAGTCCCGCTAGACTGATGCTACTAAAATGAATCAATGTCTCCTGCTAATTGTCTTTGTTCACTTTACTAAGAGAAAGAAAGTATGTGAAAAGTTCTGAGAGAAACTTCAGGCAGTTAGAAAATGACAAGGCTAAGAGAAGATGTCACAGCATCAGTCTAGCAGGACTGCACCTTTGCAAACTCAGCTAAGACGTAGTAAATGACAGAGAAGATTAACACTCTTTTGGTTAATAGGAAGCATAAATTTTACCTGTAAAGGTGCAGTCCCGCTAGACTGATGCTGTGACCCCCCGCCTTTATAAATTAAGAACACTTTTTAATATATTTAATGCAAATGCTGGAGGCAAAGCGGGCTTTGGGGTGGAGGCTGACAGCTCACAACACCCCCCTCCATGTAAGATCCTGGCAACTCCCTGAGGGGGTCCTGACCCAAAGTTTGAGAACCCCCTGTGCTAGTTTGAGGGATACTATAGAAAATCTATCAATTTATCTATCTATCTACACAAATGTATAAGAATCCACTGGAGTTACCAGTTAATGGAGTTATCCTTCATCCTTTTTTTAGAGGCTCAAATGTTAGGGAAGTCAATGAAACACTGCTGACATATATCACTGGAGGACCTGGTCAAGTGTGTAAGATCCAAACTCTCCTCCCAAATGCAACCTTTTCATTTGATATAGGTTATTCTAGGGTTCCTCCTTCAGGACTGCTCATCCCACTCCCTAGATCATCTCTCCGCCACACAGCTATTCCCCAATCCCGTATATACATGTGGGCCGAAGAATCACCTATGTCAGTAACTCAGGAGCAGCCAAGGGGAGAGGGTGGCACTTCTGGGTCGTCGGCAGCAATTCGTAGGTGGGTCCCTTGGTCCCTCTCGAAGAGAAGGACCGACCACCGAATTGACACCGAAGAGGTGCTTTTTTTTTCTTTTTTTCCGCCGCTTGGGCTGGCAAAAACGCTGGAGCCGGCCCTGGGTCTCTGTGCCCCCACTCAGCCACCCTCTATCTCTGTGTGTCCCTTTATCCCCTCCCCCACCCCCATGCGGCTCTGCACCTCCCTCCCCCCTGTGGCCCTGCACCTCCACTTCCACTGAGCCCCTGCCCCAGTCCGATCCCCTCAGCCCCCAGTGGTGTCTGTCTCCCCACAGCCCCTTTCTCTTCCATCGGTGGCAGGGAGCTGCTGCTGTTCTTGTGCCACAGCTCCCTCTCTTGAGCAGAAGGTGGAACTGCAGCAACATTTCGGCAGAAGCTTTTTTCTGCGCAAAATAAAATAAAATAAAATATACGGGGCTCATAATTATGCATGCATGCAGTAGTGCAGAATTCCATCCACATACAATGCAGTAGGTGATCAAAATATTCTTGGATACAAGTCCATCTTCCCACAGTATTCCAGATGAAAGAAAGAGCATATATATAATAATTAAAGACTCCTTGGGCAAGAGAGAGTGAGCATGGACAAGCATTAGGATGACTCATCTCCTGAGTGACAATCTGCTGGACTATGGCAATTCTTAGCTGTTGCTGATGTCTCTGGGTTCTGTCAGTCCCATTGGTGTCTGCCTGCCAGGGAAGGAGAAGTGCTCTTTCATCCAGTCCCGTGGCTTCTGCAGACAAAAGTGTAATAGCATAGGGCAGTGACTCATCGCTAACAAGGCTTCTTAAAGTCCACTGTCTTTGCTTTCCCCTCCCTCTCATGTCTCCGCCCAGGAGCACTAGGACAAATCCAAACTAAGCACACACACACACACACACACACACCCAGAGTCACTGGGCTTTGCAATTGTCAAGGTTTTTTCCCCACTCTGAACTTTAGGGTACAGATGGTGGGGACCTGCATGGACCCTTCTAAGCTTAATTCCTAGTTTAGATCTGGTACGCTGCCACCAGCCAGAAGTTCTGTGTCTGGCACACCTTCTGTCCCCCCAAAACCTCCCCCCTCCCTGGGTAGCCTTGAGAGGCTTCACACAGATCCAAACTCCTTGGATCTTAAACAAGGAGGAATTTAACCATTCCCCCCTCCTTTTCCCCCCACCAATCCCTGGTGAGTTCAGATTCCAGCCCCCTTGGGTCTGAAAACAAGGAAAAATCAATCAGGTTCTTGAAAAGAAAGCTGTTAATTAAAGAAAGAAAGGTAAAAATTATCTCTGTAAAATCAGGATGGAAAATGCCTTACAAGGTATTCAGATTCATATAGAGGGACCTCCCCGCCAGCCTTAGATTCAAAGTTACAGCAAACAGAGGTAAAAATCCTTCCAGCAAAAAAGAAGCTTTCACAAGTTGAAAAAAACAAACAAAAGACTAATCTGCCTTGCCTGGCTATACTTACAATTTTGAAACATGAAAGACTGATTCAGAAAGATGTGGAGAGCCTGGATGTACGTCTGGTCCCTCTTTGTCCCAAGAGCGAACAACAACAACAACAAAGAGCACAAACAAAGACTTCCCTCCACTGAGATTTGAAAGTATCTTGTCCCCCTATTGGTCCTCTGGTCAGGTGTCAGCCAGGTTTACTGAGCTTCTTAACCCATTACAGGTAAAAGAGACATTAACCCTTAACTATCTGTTTATGACAGCAATCAACAAGGTTAGATTCAGACATCTGTAGCAAAATCAGGAGGTTTGGAGAGTGGTTTATACCCATGAGAGAAAACTCAGGCACACAGTCTGCAGCCTTATCCTAAGACATTCTCTGAGGGTGTTTGTCCAATTACATTAATTGGATTAGTTTTTCTATTCCCAGAATGGATGAATTTAACTCTGAGAATTAGGTGTTGAGTTTGACAACTTGTCTTCCTTGTCTCCATTGAGCATGATCACATATTCACTGAAAATTGGGGACAATTAAAAAAATTATTATTTTTCATGGAAAATTTGAAGTTTTTTTTAAAACAAATACATTTTGCTTTTCAGTAGTCTTAAACTGAAAAAATTGGCGCTCAGTTTTTCAATGAACATTCACCAATTTTCTCGGGGGTGGGGGAAAATCTTTTTATGTCCAGCTTTAATAGTCCAGAGAATATTTTGTGTAGGATTGTCTTGTCTGGCAAATTTCATTCAATGTGTGATTTACATGTCTATAAGAATATAAAATGGCTATACTGGGTCAGATCATTGATCCCTGTAGCCCCATGTCCTGTCTTCAGACAGTGGACAGTGCCAGATCTTCAGAAGAAATGAACAGAACAGAGCAATTATCGAGTGATCCATCCTCTTCGTTATCCACTCCCACATATATATCAGTCTACATCTCTGTCAGGGTTCCTTCCCCACTCTGAGCTCTGGGGTAGAGATGTGGGGACCCGCATGAAAGACCCCCTAATCTTATATTCCACCACCTTAGATTAAAATCTTCCCCAAGGCACAAATTCCTTTCTTTTCCTTGAACAGTGTTGCTGCAACCAAGTGATTAAAACAAACATTCAGAGAGGGACCACTTGGAGCCCTATCCCCTCCCTCTCCCAAATATTCCCCTAAGTTCCTCCACCCCTTTTCCTGAGGAGGGGGTCTTGAGAATAATATATCAACCGAAAGGTTAACAAAGTGATCACAGGCCAAAACCCTGGTTTTTAGGACACTGAAATCAATAAAGTTCTTAAATCTGTAAAATCAGGATGGAAGATAATTTTACAGGGTAAATAAAAATATTTTAAACACAGAGGATTCTCCTCTAGGCTCAACTTCAAAGTTACAAAACCAGGAATAAACCTCCCTCTTAGCATAGGGAAAATTCACAAGATAAAAGAAAAGACAATCTAACGGATTTCCTTGCCATTACTTGCAATTTCTGTAAATTTTAGATGCATTAGTTCAGGATCTTTTTAGGAGCTGGGTTACCTGCTTGGTCTCTCTTTGTCCCGAAAGGGAACCAACAAAGAGCACAAACAAAACTTCCCCCCCATTTTAAAGTATCGTCTTTCCCCATTGATCCTTCTGATCAGGTGCTAACGAGGTTAATGGACCTGATTAACCCCTTATAGGCAAGCAATTCTGTACCTCTGGCCAGGAGGGATTTATGTTACTGCATACATAAGGGTTGTTACCCTTCCCTTTATATTTATGACAGCCTTCTGTCACAATAGTTCCTCTCACCCAACAGCATGGCCTATTCTGTCCATCCTATATATTGTGTGCCTGGTATTACCATGTCCCATTGATTATCATCATTCCGTCAAGTTTCTGTGATGCTTATTATGTCAATATCCTCCTTTAATACCATCCCCTCAAGCTCACACATCTTAAAATTTTGACTTCCAGCATTTCTGTACAAGCACTTATAAAATGGATCAATAGTGATTTGTCTGCCTTCTTGCGATGTAATTGAATGGGACTTTTTTCATTTGACCATTTCTCTTCTGCTCCAAACCGTACTTTATCACTAACTTCTAACCGTACTAACTTCTACCCTCTCTTCTCTTGCCATTGAACAGAATGGGAATGCTACTGCAACTGTAGGCTTAGGAGCAGTAACATTTTTAAAGTTCTAATTAGTCCACCTCACTCATCCAGCCTAGTAATTGGATCTCGCCGTTGGTCTCACTGATATTATGCACTGCACAGCATGCATCAGCGGCTGCTGGAATGTTTTCCTCCTCAGAGATTGATCCTTTTCATGAGACACTTTTACCTGCCCTTCAAAGTCCACTTCCTAGTCATCCTGAACCTGCCCAGGTGATCGCTAAACCTCTCGTTGCTTCTTTCGAGGTTGTTGTTGTTGTAAGGCTTCCAGAGAAGGAAAGGATGGGTCGAGCCACCAACAGAGAGGCAGAGCTGGTACAGAAACCCTGTTAAAGTCAGTTAGACATTGTTAGTGGAGTGTAGTGGTGGGGGCACTCACCCCTGCAGCGCCTCCTGCTGGCATCCTGGGAATTAGCTCTTCTTCCAGCTTTGGAAAACCCTCTGCAGGCCGGTGTCCCGCTGCCAGTTGGCCCCCATTTCCTTCCCTGGACTCCAGTGCCCTGTTATCTGGGGTGCTGCCCCCTGGCAGCACAGCCCTCAGTTTCAGGGTCTCCCCTCCCCAGGAAACACCCCCACCCCCTATTCCCACCTTGCCTCAGTCGTAGGCTACTGCCAGTAACCAACTAGCCCTTGCTCTCTGGGGCAGACCGCAGTATAATCCACTCATCACAGGCAAGGCTGAGTTTGTATCTGCTGCCTCTGTCTAGCCTTGGGTTGTCCTCTGCAACCCCAGTATCTGTTTGGTCTTCCACTAGACCGCAGCCTGGGATATTCCAGGCCTGAGCTTCCCAGCTCCTGTGACCTTCCCCCAGCCAGCTGTGGTCTGTTTGGGGTGTAGACCCCAGCTGTGCTGCTTCCTCAGTCAGCCTTTGCTTGCTGCTATGCCCTGCCACAGCTCTCCCAGGGCTATTTTAAGGCCTTCAGGGCAGGAGCAGGCGACCATCTCGCTACATGGAGTCTTAGAATTCATCTATTATTTCCAGACATTGCCTAGGTTTTCTACCCAGAACAGTAAGACATTATTTCTCACCTGGCATACTTGCATGATGATGGAACTCAAAACTGATTTTTCAGTGTCAAATTGATTCCCCACTGACCAACAGAAATATGAGGTTGCACAATTTCACATGGCAACAAGTATTCCTTTCTCCAATGTCTGACAATTCTCATCTCATGTCTGCACTACAGATTTTTGGTGAGCTTGGACCACAGCTCCAGGAATGTGGTTTTCTATATCTGAAAGTCCTGGAGCCACTGCTGGTCATCCCAAGTGTGAATCATAACCCAGTCCCTCCACTTGGTGCCCATGGGATGGGCCCCAAACCACCTCTCTGCTGGGTGCACCTGGTCTTGGAAAGTTGTACAGGTGTATCCACAGGACTGTCTGTTCGCTCATCCTCAGGTGACTCTATCTGAGCACAAGGACCTTGCAAATAAACCAGAATTGTTTTCTCTATATATAAAATGGGGAAGAGTGCTGTGTTTCTCACCACTGCATGCATCTTTGCAGTGGACAATTCATACACTGGGCATGAGAGCAGCAGGCTATTGGATGGAACGGAGGGAATTGTCAACATTTCTCCTGGATTCCCTCTAGTCTCTGAGAGACATAAGGGTATTCCACAATGCACTGGGAAAATCTCCCACAAGGTAACTTTCTAAAAGGTCTTATTAGGGAACAATAGGGTTCCTATCCAGATTACAACACATCTTTTCCCAATACATCCTAATGCTGTGTGGACACAAGGCACCAGCACAATTGATCAAATATGAATGAACTCTGTTCAATTAGTTTTGTCTATGGTAGAGCTGGCTTAGAACTCAAATTCCCATTTTGTAAGAAATTCTGATATTTAAAAAAAGAAGAAAAAAGAAAAAAGGAATTGTTACTCACCAGTTCCACACTCCTTACTCAGCAGAACTACTTGCATCAGTAAGTGCTACTCAAGGAGAGTAAGGGTTGTAGAACTGATCACACAGTTGGCTTCACTTGGCATGTTATTTTGAGGAGGGTAACCAACATCTTTATGGAAAGAAGACTAAAAACACACTCAGTTCATTTCAGTCTGAGAAATCACTGTAATCTCATAACAAAGCAACATTAAAAATAATATCTTGCTTGAATTTCTGAATCTTATGAAGAACCTGGAGACCATGTCCCAGAAGGTCCTGTAATGAAGCAGAAAGACTCATCAATGAAGTCAATGCTCATTATTCAGAGGTCAGTGAGCAGGCGATATTGCTGGGGGTAAAAGTGACTTCTCTGGCTGTTGATAGAACCTAACAGCCCCAATAGTTGTGGTCCTTTAGTCTGGGGTGACATTTTCAAATTCTATCACTCAGCAGTGTTAAAGCAGATGAACACTGCAAGTATGTGAGCTGTGTGACAGGCAGATATGCTGATCCCCTGACAGAAGAGAGCATGAAGTCTCTGTTAAGGTTCTGCAAGTTGAATGAAGTTGGGGTATGTATTGATTTCAGGCTACTGTTGGAGATCGATCCGAAAGCCTTATGGAATGCCAGAATGAATTATTAACAGTGTTGTCTCTAATATGATGGTGGCAAGGAATAAAGAAGACTTTTCTTTCAATTCTGATTTCAGTGCTTTTAGGTTCTGGTTGGTGAGGAGTGCCTTAATGCTACCTTAAGTGTCACTAAACCTAAGTTTTGATTGTGTTTGTTATTATAAGAGCCGCTCTGAACTTTTTTCCCCTACCGAAAGTTTTCAGTTTTCACTGAAAAACTAAAAATGTTCAGTTGAAAATTAATTACAAACTGAGGAGGGAGAATGGTTTTCCAAGGAAAAAATGAACTGTTTTGAGGAAAGAAGACATTTTATGTGAATATTTTCATTTAATTTAAACTACGCTATTATGCTGAAAAAAATATGACTGGTTTTAAATATTATAATTGTTACAGTAGCACCAGAATCAAGGCTCAGGGTCACATTGTGCTAGGATCTGCATAAAAATGAGAAAGGTCTCCAGATTAAGTCAAGGGGGATTTTTTTTTACTAAAGTGACAGGAGAAAAACTAGAAGCTGGCATGGAGAGGAGACTGGACAAGGAAACAGGGAACTGGGAGGTAAACTGGGACTAACTGGGCAATAAAACTAGCGCTGAGAGTTGGGAGGGAGACTACATGGGCAAAGAGAGTAGGACTGGATGCCAGGGAGGGACATGAAGGGCGGGGGGTGTTGCTAGCCAGTAGGTGATGGGGAGACTGAAATCAGATGAGGAGCTGGGAGAGAACAGGAAGACTGGGGTTGAGAACCTGTAGAAAAGTGTGGAGGAGATGAGGAGGCATGGTGGACAAATCCAATGAATATCTAGGGTGAAGGGGCAGAAATAGCACTGGCTGGGGAAAGAGACTGGGAGAAGGAACTGAGATGGGGGTGGAGGGAAGATAGCGAGATTTTATGAGGTAGATTGGGACTGCGAGCAAGTGGGAAGGGGGATTTTGGATGGAGGGGGTGAGTGAAACTGGCTGTGGAAGGATACTGGGACTGGTATAAGAAGCCTGGGGAGCAGGGACTGACTCGGTGAGGAGAATAAAATCAGACAAGAAGCCAGGCTTGGGAAAGAGCCAGGACTGGGACAGGGAAAGGTTGGGCGCAGAATAATAATCCCTTATCTCCAGTGCTGTGAAAACAAATTCACTGATGTTTGTGAAGCACTCAGATACTATAGTGAGGGGGACTGTAGGAAAGCCCCTGCGTGAATTAATAATTCTCTCTCCAGAGCTGGGTTTGCATAGTGTGCAGTAAGTAAGCTTTAGGGTCACCCGCAGAACGATGAAGACGAAACAAAATATTCAATACCTGCTCAGTAAGGGGAAATAATAATGTGTGATCAGGTAACTAAGGACTCTATCATAATTAAGCTTGGAATAATTCAGTGTTTTAATATAATTTCAACGGAGCATACTGAAGTTTATTTTTAAGCCTTTTTTCAATTGTTATCAATTGAAATTTTCACAGTTATGGAAAATTATGGGGGGAGGCTCAAATAAAGGGGGTTAGATGCTAAATATTTAATGACAGTACACATTGAGATATAAAAAGTTAAAGCGTTATAACCACTAAAACACAAATGGTGAGTACCACATATCAATGTGTACAAAATAAACATCCTTAAATCAAACTCTAGTAAGTTCTCAAGCCGAGTTTTTATGGTTTTTCCTGTCTGTAGATTTTAGTGGTTATTGATGGAAATGTTTTTTCATCAACATGTGTGTTTGCTGTCAAGTACCTCTAAAAATCCAGCCAGTCCACGTGTAATCATAATATGTAAGTACAGGGCAGTGAATGAAAGTTGCACAGGCAACTTTGGTCCTGGCATTTCCTAACTTTGAGAGAGACAGAGTTATGCTCCAATTCAGTCACAAACTCTTGTGCTTGATGTGTACTAAATCCTCATCTTGCTCCTTTCTAGCCTTAAAATAAAGGACTGTGTGGACTGATGGCCACATTTCACCACAATAACTCATGTCAAGTACTCCTTCACTCCACGGGGAGTCCCATGGATCTCATTAAGTAAGATCATGATAAAAGTAGTAGAATCTTGACCTCTATGGGAAAACTTCCCTCTTGCGAATAGTTATATGGGAAAGTCAATAAATTGGTGTTCTACTGCAGAAAAGTCAAAATTTCTAACAGAACTTCTGGAGATTTATTAAGAAGCAACGTAATGACATTTCTAAGGGTTGAGTCCACTTTTATCTGAGCAAACAGGAGATGTGCCTTTATTTTCAATGGGAGTGAGATACAAAAGGGACCTGCAGCCTTCTGCATTCTCCTCAGCCCTTTTGTTCTTTTTAAAATGTTTATCTCATTCCTTTTGCCAGGTAAACAGAGACAATGAAAGAGAGAAACCACACAACATTGACGGAATTCATCCTGCTGGGGTTTGGAAGTGGTCTGGGGCTCAAGGAGGGCCCCTTTGTGGTGTTTCTGGTGATTTACATGACAACCGTGCTGGGGAACACCACCATGGTCTTTCTCATTAGTGCCAACTCTCCCCTACACACCCCCATGTACTTCTTCCTCATGAACCTGTCATTCTTAGACCTCTGCTACTCTTCGACCATTGCCCCCAAAGCCATGATGAGCTTCCTAGCAGGCAGCAAGAGTATTTCCTTCCACGGATGTGCCACCCAATTATTCTTCTTTGGTCTCTTTGCCAGTACTGAGGCTTTCATCCTGGCAGCCATGGCGTATGATAGATACACCGCCATCTGCAACCCGCTCCTGTATCCCATCACCATGTCCAAACAGGTTTGCATTCAGCTGCTGATGGGTTCCTATGTTTGTGGTGGTGTAAACTCCATGGTGCAAACAGTCTTTACCTTTACACTGTGTTTCTGTGGGTCCAATGAGATCGATCACTTCTTCTGTGACATTCCACCCTTGCTAAGCCTCTCATGCACCAACACAGACATCAATGTACTGGTGCTGTTCACTTTATCTAGCCTCATCATCGTGAGCACCTCCATGGTCATTCTTGTATCCTATGCCTGCATCATCTCAGCCATCCTCAGGATTCGCTCTGCTGAGGGCAGACAGAGAGCCTTCTCCACTTGCATCTCCCACATGATGTCTGTAATTTTATTTTATGGGACTCTTACCTTCATATATGCCCAGCCTAGTTCGCTATCTGCTCCAGCTCAGAACAAAATGGTGTCTGTGTTTTATACCCTGGTCATTCCATTGTTGAATCCCCTCATCTATAGCCTGAGGAACAAGGATGTGAAAGAAGCTTTGGGAAGAACCATCAGCTCAGTGTTTCTAAAATGAACCTTCTGTCTGAACATTGAGCTAAATAATCCTTTGGGTTCAGGACAGTAACAGTCAAAATATCTCTTTCTCTCTCTCTCCTTACACCTCCTGTATCGATCTATCTATTGATCTACCTATTTATCCCCATACAACCTATCTATCTATCTATATATATACCTAAACTTGCAGTTCCCATTTGTACTCGTCTCTCTCTATAAATGTGTATGTCACTCCCAACACTGGTGTATGCCATTATAAGAGTGATTTAAAAATTAATCTATCAAACCTTTGTGTATTTATGTTACATTTTTTCACACTGTTATCTGTTCATGTACCTTAGAAATGCATCTGATTTGGAAATATGGATTCAAACACATCTGAACTTTCTGGGAGTGTTTGAGATCTGTGTTGGAATTTGACCGCTGCTCTATCAATGCTGATCCGCACACTGGAACTCAAGAATAGTCCCTTGGCTTAATGTGTGTGTGTGTGTGTGTGTGTGTGTGTGTGTGTGTGTGTGTGTGTGTGTGTGTGTGTGTGTGTGTGTGTGTGTGTGTGTGTGTGTGTGTGTGTGTGTGTGCATGAATTTTTGAAAACAGCCTCTTTTACTTTCAGTTCAGATGACAGAGGTATGCGCTATTGGTGCCCAGTTCCCACTGTCATTCAATGAGAGATGAGTGATAAAATCCCTTTGGCCCCTTTGAAAATCCCAGTCTTGGTGCTAATATCCTAGGACTTCTTACATTAATATTGGTCTCCCTTGCTCTCCTTTATCAGCTTGTGTTTTGTGTATTGTTCAGATGGCCGATAAAAGTAATGATTATAGGAAAAGTGCTGTGTAGTCTCTGCTCTGCACCATGGAGTACCCCACTTATTTATAACCTCTCTAGTGTAGTCAGTCCTGGGGGGCTGACCTCTCACAGATTAAAGTATGTGTAAAATCTCACCTTAAGAACATAAGAACGGCTATACTGGGTCAGACCAATGGCCCATCTTACCCAGAATCCTGTCTTCCGACCGTGGCCAATCCCAGGTGCTTCAGAGGGAATGAACAGAACAGAGAAACATCAAGTGATCCATCCCCTGTTCCCCATTTCCAGCTTCTGGCAAAAAAAGAAGCGAGGGACACTCAAAGCAAGGGGGTGCATCCTCTCACTGTGAGCTGGGTAATTGGTTAATGTAAACCAGGGGTCCCCAACGTGGTGCCCGTGGGTGTCATGGCACCAGTCACGGCATCTAACTGCACCCATGTACTGGCCAGCGGATGAGCATCTGCTAAAATGCCGCCGACAAGCAGTGGGTTCCATTGGTGGCTGGCTGCCGGGGAAGGGGAAGTGCTCTTTCATCCAGTCCTGTGGCTTCTGTAGACAAAGGTGTAGCAGCATAGGGTGATGACTCTTCTTTAACAAAGCTTCATAAAGTCCACTGTCTTTGATTTCCCCTCCCTCCCATGTCTCCACCCAGCAGCCTCAGTACAAATCCGAACTAAGCATTCCCCCCAGAGTGACCAGGCCTTGCATTCAACAGGGTTACATTCAGACATTTGTAGGAAAATCAGGATGGTTGGAGAGTGGTTTACACCCATCAGAGGAGAATCAGACACTCAGTCTGCAGCCTGACCCTGAGACATTCTCTGAGGGTGTTTATGAAATTAGATTAATTGGCCTACTGATGCACATAGTTTGGTTTCTCTATTCCCAGAATGGATTCATTTAACTCTGAAAATTAGGTGTTGGGTTTGATCACTTGTCTTCCACTTTCCCTTGAGCATGATCTCATATTCACTGAAAATTGGGGACAATAAAAAAATAATTATTTTTCATGGAAATCTGAAGATTTTTTTTGAAAAATACATTTTCATTTTCTAGTGGATGCGGAGAACACCTGTTCTGTCCATCTTTAAAAGTCCAGAGAAGATTATTGGTAGGATTGTCTTGTTTGGCAATTTTTTTTCAAACTGTGACTTGCATTTCTATAAGAATGTAGAAATGGCCATACAGGGTCAGATCAATGGTCCGTGTAGTCCAGTGTCCTCTCTTCAGACAGTGACCAGTGCTAGATATTTGAGAGGAAAGAAATAGACAAGAGCGATCATCGAGTGATCCATCCTCTTTGTTGTCCACTCCTAGCTATATTTCAGTCTATGCCTTCATTCACAATAGTTCCTATCCCCCAAAAGCATGACCTATTCAATCATTCCTATATATTCTGTGCCTGGTATTACCATGTCCCATTGATTATCACCATTCCACCAAGTTTCTATGATGCTTACGATGTCAATATCCTCCTTTAATATCAGCCCCTCAAACTTACCCATTTTAGTAGTTGAACTTCGAGCACTTGTGTATAAGCACTTATAAAATGAGTCAATATTAATTTGTCTGCTTTCATGTGATGTAACTGAATGGGACTTTTTTTCATTTGACCATTTCTCTTCTGCTCCAAACTGTGCTTTATCAACTTCTACCCTCTCTTCTCTTGCCATTGAACAGAATGGGAATGCTACTGCAACTGTAGGCTTAGGAGCAGTAACATTTTTTCAGTCGGTCCACCTCACTCATCCAGCCTAGTAGTTGGGTCTCACTGATATTACGCACTGCACAGCATGCATCAACGGCTGCTGGAATGTTTTCCTCCTCAAAGATTGATCCTTTCATGAGACATTTTCATCTGCTCTTCAAAGTCCACTCCCTAGTCATCCTGAACCTGCCCAGGTGATCACTTAACCTTGCTTCTCTCTAGGTTGTTGATGTACAGCCTCCAGAGAAGGAAACGGTGGGCTGAGCCACCAACAGAGAGGCAGAGCTGACACAGAAACCCCGTTAAAGTCGGTTGGACAGTCTAGGGAGAACACCCTAGCTTTCAGCCTTTCAAAAAGCCTTGTATTCCTAAAACTTTGAGGGGTGTGGACTTTCCCCAACCAGCCAACATCCATGTCAGTAAACCACCCACTAGGGTTCACCAAGGCCTCTGTACTATAGAGCAGTAACCCTTGTGGTTTATGTACTCAGCGTCTATCTAGGGAAAGGGGCACACAATAAGGACTCAGTATTGTTAGGGAAGTAATTGAATTCATCTATTATTTCCTGCACATTGCTCAGGTTTTCTAACCAGAACTGCAAGGTATTATTTCACACCTGGCATACCTGTATGATGACCAACCCCAAACTGATTTTCCAGCATCAAATTGGTTCCTCACTGACCAATAGAGATATGAGGTTGCACGATTCCATGTGGCAATGTGCATTCCTTTCTTCACTGTCGAGACAGAGCTCATCTCGGTGTCTGTGCACTGCAGAGTTTGGGTGAGCTTGGCCCTCAACTCTAGGAATGTGGTTTTCTACATCTGAAAGTCCTGGAGCCACTGCTGGTCATCCTAGGTTTGCATCGTAACCCAGTCCCTCCACTTGATGCTCATTGAATGGGCTCTAAACCACCTCACTGGTGGGTGCACCTGGTCTTGGAAGTTGAACGGGTGTATCTGCAGCAGGGCCGCCCAGAGGATTCAGGGGGCCTGGGGCAAAGCAATTTCAGGGTCCTTTTCATAAAAAAAATTGCAATACTATACAATACTATATTCTCATAGGGGCCCCTGTGGGACCCGGCGCAAATTGCCGCACTTGCTCCGCACCCACGGGAGGCCCTGGAAAAAATAAATCTTCTGCATCTTGGCACAAAACCAGTTTTGAGAAAAATTCTTTACAAGGTATCACTGGTTCTCAGCATCAGCTAGTGCTAAAAGGCACTAAAGCTCATTAAAAAGTTTGGACAAATATTTTCCGTCAAAACTTTTTCTGGATCAAAAACTAGGGGGTTTTAAAAAACAGAAAAAAATAACTGACAATGTCTACTTTCCATCAAAATTTGTTGTAGTTTTTTTAATTGAAAAGCCGAAATTAGTCTGCCAAAACCTGAATATAGTTTGGGGTTTCAGAAGTGTGTGGCCAAATATTTCCTGCTTGCTGTGTTTGATTGTTTAAAGAAACAATAAAAAAATTCTGCTTAAAAAAAAAGCCAAAACTTTTGGACCTCAGTTTGTGACCAAACGCCTTAGCCCATCCAGTCAAGAGATTTTTCCAGGTTTCTGATGCTCTTCTGGCTTCCTTGACTCATATCTGCCTCCATAACTTCCGGTTCATTTAGCTTAGAACATAAGAGCAGCCATACTGGTTCATACCAAAGGTCCATCCAGCCCAGAACCTGTCTACCGACAATGGCCAATGCCAAGCACCCCGGAGGCAGTAACCTAACAGGTAATGATCAAATGATCTCTCTCCTGCCATCCATTTCCACCCTATGACAAACAGAGGCTAGGGACACCATTCCTTATCCATCCTGGCTAATAGCCATTAATGGACTTAACCTCCTTGCATTTATCTGTTTCCTAGAGGCAGGGGCTCCATGGGGTCCCTCACAAACTGGAGATGATTACTGTGCGTTTGTCTTTAGTATAGCTTATGTACATACTTCATGAACTCAGCATTTGAGCTTGTTCCAGAATCTGGGATGAGCATATGTTGTGAAAACTGAAATGCTCAAAATAGCACATGCATGTGAATGGACACAGGGTGCTAAAATTAAATTAACCCAGGGGGTCTCAAATTGGGGGTCCGGACCCCTCTGGGGGTCACAAGGTTATTACTGGGGGTCATGAGCTGTCAGCCTCCACCTCAAACCCTGCTTTGCCTTCAGCATTTCTAATAGTGTTAAATATATAAAAAAAGTGTTTTTAATTTATAATGGGGTGGGGTGGGAGGTTGCACTCAGAGGTTTGCTATGTGAAAGGGATCACCAGTATAAAAGTTTGAGAACCACTGAATTAACTCCTCTGAAGCCTGAGTGAATGCAGGGGAGAGGGCTCTACCTTGGTAGGGTCGGGAAGGAGGTAGGTGGTGTAGGATATTGCTCGTCTCACGTGATCCCTCCCCAAGTGGCTAATTTTAAATGAAGCTACCCTCCCCTGACATAAGTCTCCCTATGGCACTGAAATTAAATATAGACTATAATTTGGCATTTGAGAACTGAAAGGGACAGTAGCCCTAATGGAAAAGCTAACAGCTTGGCTCTTCTGCAAGCCTCAAACTGCTGAATGAGCTTTAGGGTAGGGAAGGCTGTGCCTCCCAAACAGCCTGGTCCTGCCTCCTATCCAACCCCCACCCACTTCCTGCCCCCCAACTGCTCCCCTCAGAATCCCCAACCCATCCTATTCCTTGTCCCCTCACAGTCCCCCAGAGACCCCAGCCCCAACCACCACCCTGGGACCCCACCCCTTCTCCCTGTCCCCTGACTGCCCCGACTCCTATCCCACCCCACTGAATCCTGACAGACCCCCAGAATGCCCATGATCCAACCCCCCATTCCCTGTCCCCTGACCGCCCCACCCTCTGCCCCCTCCCTGTGCCCTGACTGTCCCTGGGACTCCCTGCCTCTTATCCAACCCCCCCGGCCCCTTACCCCCGGCTTCCCCCTCACCCGGAGCCACAGCACATCCAGCAGCGACCCTCGACAGAGGCAGCGTGGCTCCGGCACGGTCCCTGAGCTCCGCCCTGCTCAGGGTCACATGGTCATGGGGTGGGAGCCGAGCCCCTCCCCGCTCACAGCCACGTGATCAGGGGGAGGGGCTGTGAGTTCCTGGCTGAGCTCAGCTCAGCTCCGCTCGGCTCGGAGCTCGCAACTCCGACCCATGACCACGCACCTCTGAGTGGGGCAGAGCTCAGGGACCCCGCCCAAGCCACGCTGCTCCGCTGTCCAGGGATGCTCCTGGATGGGCTGAGGCTCCAGGAGAGGGGCGGAGATGGAGTCTGGCTGGGGCTGGGGTGGGAGCCTCGGCTGTTCTTGTGGGGGCCCCTGCAGAGCCTGGGGCCGAGGCAGATTGCCCCACTTGTCCCCCCGGACGGCCCTGATATGCAGGAGTATCAGTTCGCTCAATCTCAGGTTACTCTGTCTAAACCCTAGGGCCTTGGAAATAAACCAGAATTGTTTGGACTATACATCAAATGGGGAAGAGTGCTGTGTTTCTCACCACTGCATGCATCTTTGCAGTGAACAGTTCATACACAGGGAATGAGAATAGCAGGCTATTGGATGGCATGGAGGGAATTGTCAATATTTGCCCATGGATTCCCTCAAGTCTCTGAGAGACATAAGGGTATTCCACAATTTACAGTGAAAATCTCCCACAAGGTAACATGCTAGAAGGTTCCAACAGGGGACATTGGAATTCCTACCCAGAGTACAATACACCTTTTCCAGATACAAGCCGGTGGTGTGTGAACATAAGGCAGTGCTACAATTCACAGAATATCAATTCACTCTGTTGAATTAGTTTTGTCCATGGTAGAGCTGGCTTAGAACTCAAATTTCCATTCCAGGGGAAATTCTGAAATTAAAAAAAAAAAAAAAAGAACAGAGAAAAAAGGACATTGTTATTCAGATTGGGTCTATTCAGCAGAACTATTTGCATCAGTAAGTGCCACTGAATAAGAGTAAGACCTTCTCTACATTGGGGGTGGGGGGGAATAGATCTAAGATACACAACTTCAGCTACAAGATTAGCATAGCTGAAGTCAACATATCTTAGATCACCTTAGACTCACTTACTTTGCATCCTCGCGGTGCAGGATCGACGGCCACCACGCCCCCGTCGACTCCACTTCCGCATCTCACCAGGGTGGAGTTCCGGAATTGATGGCAGAGCAATCGGGGATCAATTTATCTGATCTACACTAGACATGATAACTCGATCCCCAATAGATCGATCACTATGACAGGTAGTGTAAACATACCATAAGGGTTATGGAACTAATAACACAGTTGTCTTCACTGGGCATGTTAAATTGAGGAGAGTAACCAGCGTCTTTATGGAAAGAAAACTGAAAACACACTTAGTTTATGTGAGCACAATATTTCAGTCTGGGAAATCACTTTAGTCCCAAAAAAAAGCAACATTAAAAAAAAATCTTGTGTGAAGTTTGAGCTTTATGAAGCACCCGGGGACCATGTCCCAGTGGGTCCTAGAATGAAGCAGAAAGACTCATCAATGAGGTCAGTGCTCATTGTTGAGACATCAGTGAGGAGGAGATATTGCTGGTGGTAAAAGTGACTTTTCAGGCTGTTGATAGAACCCTAACAGCCCCAATATTCTTGGCCTTGAGTCTGGGGCAACATTTTCAAATTCCAGGTCTTAGGAATGTTAAAGCAAACAGACATTGAAATTACTTGAGCTGTGTGATAGGCAGATGTGCCGATCCATTGAAAGAAGAGAACATGAGTTCATTGTTAAGTTTCTGCAAGTTGAATGAAGCTGGGGTATGTATTGATTTCAGGCTTCTGTTGGAGATCAATCTGAAAGGCTTACAGAATGTCATGGTGAATTATCAATAGTGTTGCCTATAATATGATGGTGGCAAGGAATACAGAAGACTTTTCTTTCAATTCTGATTTCAATGCTTTTAGGTTTTGGTTGGTGTGGAGTGCCCTGATGCAACCTGAAGTGTCACTAAACCTAATTTTTTATTGTGTTTGTTATTATAAGAGCTGCTCTGAACATTTTTCCCTGACCAAAAGTTTTCAGTTTTCATTGAAATACTGAAAATGTTCAGTTGAAAACTTAATTACAAACTGAGGAAGGGAGAATGATTTTCCAATTAAAAAAAATTGAATTGTTTTGAGGAAAGCAGACACTTTATGTGAACATTTTCATTTAATTGAAACTCCACTATTGAAACTCCACTATTCCACTTAAAATCTTGACTGGCCGTCATTATTACTATTGTTACAGTAGCACTGGAATCAAGGCTCAGGGTCACATTGTGCTACACTCTGCATAAAATGAGAAAGAAAGTTCTCCAGATTAAACCTAGGGGGATTTTTTATTTTACATTAAGGTGATGGGAGAAAATCTGGAAGCTGGCATGGAGGGGAGACTGGACAAGGAAACCGGGAGCTGGGAGATAAGCTAGGACTAACTGGACAATAAAACTAGTGCTGAGAGTTGGGAGGGGAGACTACATGGGCAAAAAAGACCAATCTAGGACTGGAGGCCAAGGAGGGACATTGAACAGGGGGAGTGTTGATAGCCAGTAGGTGAGGGGGACTCTGAGATCAAATGAGGAGCTGTGTGTGGAGGTTGGATATTGAGACTGGCTGAGCAGGGGCTGAGAACTAGTAGAACAGGGTGGGGGAGGTGAGGAGGTATGGTAGACAAATCCAGTGAGGATCCAGGGTGAAGGGGCAGAACCAGCACTGGCTGGACAAAGAGACTGGGAAAAGGAACTTAGTTGGGGACAGGGGGAAGATTGTGAGATTGGATGAGGAGCCTGGAGATGGAGACTGGGTCTGGGAGTCAGTGAGAAAGGGGAACTTAGACAAGGTGTTGAGTGACTCTGGATGTGGAAGGAGACTGTGCCTGGGCTGAGAAGCCTGATGAGAGGGGACTTGGACTAGCTGGGTGTGGAAAATAGAATGAGAGAAGGAGCCAGGTTTGAGGAAGAGCCAGGACTGGGAAAGGGAAAGGTTGGGGCAGATTAAAAATCTCTCATCTTCAGTGGTGTGAAAACAAATTCATTGATGTTTGTGAGGTGCTCAGGTACTATAGTGATGGGCACTATGGGAAAGCCCCTAGAGGAATTAATTATTCTCTGTCCAGAGCAGGGTTTGAATAGTGTGCAGTAAGTAAGCCTTGGAGTCATCCATAGAACAATGAAGACAAAACAAAATATTCAATAGATGTTCAGTAGTTGAGTCCCACCTACCCTGTACACTGGATAAGGCAGGGGTACTGTGCAAATAATAATGTGTGATCAAGTAATTGAGGACTCTATCGTAATTAAGCTTGTCATAAATCAATGTTTTAATATAATTTCAACAGAGAATATCAATGTTTATTTTAAGCCTTTTTTCAATTGTTATCAATTGAAATTTTCACAATTATGGGAAACTATGGGGAGCTTAAAGAAAGGGTGTTAGATGCCAATCATTTAATGACAGTACACATTGAGATATAAAAAGTTAAAGCTTTATAACCGCTAAAGCACAAATTGTGAGTGTCACATGTCATCATGTACAAAAGAAATATTCTTAAATCAAGCTCTAGCAAGTTCTCAAGCAGAGTTTCTCTGACTTTCCTTGTCTGTAAATTTCAGTGGTTATTGATGGAAATATTTTTTCATCAATGTGTGTGTTTGCTGTCGAGTACCTCTAACAATCCAGTCAGTCCACATCTAATCATAATGTGGAATTACCGGGAGGTGAATGAAAGTTGCACAGGCAACTTTAATCCTGGCATTTCCTAACTTTGAGAGAGACAGAGTTATGCTTTTGTTCAGTCACAAACTCTTGGGTTTGATGCATACTAAATCCTTATCTAGCTCCCTTTTAGCCTTACAATAAAGGACTGTGTGCACTGAGGGCCATATTTCAAAACACTAGCTCATGTCAAGTATTCCTTCACTTTAAGCGGAGTCCCATGGATCTCAGTGAGTAAGGGCATGAGTAAGAGTAGCAGAAGCTTGCCCTTTATGGGCAAATTCCTCTCTTGTAAATAATTATCAAGGAGAAAGTTAACAAATTGGTGCTCTATGATATTTCTAAGGGTTAATCCACTTTTATCAAAGCCAAAGGAAGATGTGTCTTTATTTTCAATGAGAGTGAGGTACAAATGGGGCCTGTAGCCTGATGCATTCTCCTTAGCCCTTTGGTTCTTTTTTAATGCTTATCTCATTCCTTTTCCCAAGGAAACAGAGATAATGAAAGAGAGAAACCACACAGCACTGACGGAATTCATCCTGCTGGGGTTTGGAAGTGGTCCAGGGCTCAAGGTGGGCCCCTTTGTGGTGTTTCTAGATATTTACTTGACAACTGTGCTGGGGAACACCATCATGGTCTTCCTCATTAGAGAGAGCTCTCATCTGCACACCCCCATGTATTTCTTCCTCATGAACCTGTCACTCTTAGACCTCTGCTACTCCTCGACCATCACCCCCAAAGCCATGGCGAGCTTCCTAGCAGGCAGCAAAACCATTTACTTCATTGGATGTGCCACCCAATTATTCTTCTTCGGTGTCTTTGTCACACTGAGACAATCATCCTGGCAGCCATGGCATATGATCGATACACCGCCATCTGCAACCCGCTCCTGTATCCCATCGCCATGTCCAAACAGGTTTGCAATCAGCTTCTTGTGGGTTCCTATGTTTGCGGCAGTGTAAACTCCATGGTGCAAACAGTCTTTACCTTTACACTGTGTTTCTGTGGGTCCAATGAGATCGATCACTTCTTCTGTGACATTTCACCCCTGCTAAGCCTCTCATGCACCAACACAGACATCAATGAACTGGTGCTGTTCACTTTATCCAGCTTCATTCTCATTAGCACCTCCATGGTCATTCTCATCTCTTATGCCTACATCAGCTCTGCCATTCTCAGGATTCGCTCTGCTGAGTGCAGACGCAGAGCCTTCTCCACCTGCACTTCCTACATGATGTCTGTTAGTTTATTTTATGGGACTCTTACATTCATGTATGCTCAGCCCAGTTCACTATCTGCTCCAGCTCAGAACAAAATGGTGTCTGTGTTTTATACCCTGGTCATTCCTATGTTGAATCCCCTCATCTACAGTCTGAGGAACACGGATGTGAAAGAAGCTTTGGAAAGAACCATCAACTCAGTGGTTTTAAAATTAAACTTCTCTGTGAACATTGAACTGGATAATCTTTGGGCTATGGTAAGACCAGTACAGTAACAGTCAAAATTTCTATCTATCTATCTATCTAAACTTGCAGTTCCCATTTGTACTCATCTCTCTCTACATTTTATGCCACTCTCAAACACTGATGTATGACATTATAAGAATGAATTAAAAATAAATCAAACAACCCTCTGTGTATCCATGTTACATTTTTTCACATTGTTATCTCTTCATGTAGCTTAGAAATGCATCTGGTCTGGAAATAGGGATTCAAACATCCATGAACTTGGGGAGTGTTTGAGATCTGTGTTGTAATTTCATCACTGGTTTATCAATGATGACCCAACTGAAGAATAAACCTTTGGCTTAATATGTGTTTGTGGTTATATTGCACTTTACTATCTGGCTCCAGTGACTAATCTCCATAATATTGGCCAATGGAGGTAAATTACCATTTTCGAAATCACGGTGTTGCAGCCAGTGACAAAACATTTTGTGGATGAAAAATTCGGATTTAGTTTGACCATAATCTTTAGCAAATTTTGGTTGAGTTTTCCAATTTTTGGTCAGTTGGAGAGAAAAAAAATAGATTTGTTTTAAAATCAAAACTTTTCCTTTCAACATTTGTTAAAAAAACAAAAACAAAAAACATTTTAATTGTTTGATTCAAAAATGCTTTTTCATTTAGAATTTTACAGCAATTTTATTTTCTGAAGAATGGTTAAAAACTCCAAAATGAGAAAAGCAAAATATTGTGTTTAGGGAATCTGGCTAAACTTTTTGTTCAACCCAAAATATTTTTTTTAACTTGTTTGATTCACTGAATCATCATCATCATCATCATCATCATCATCATCATCATCATCATCATCATCATCAAAAACAGTTTCTTTCAGATTTTCAATTCAGCCAGTGCCTAGCAAAGTCTGTTATTTTCACAATTACATACATGACTATTACAGACACAGGAGGCATAGGACAAGTGTGAACTACTCTTCTCGTCCTCAGTGGCTCTGAATGCCATTGGCTCTCACTGACGTCAAAAGCCGTTGCACCGGCTGAAGAAGAGGTGTGATAACAGCTCAACAGAAGATCAGCCACAGCATCTAATGGCCATCTTGCTGCTTCTACCATGGTTTATTTGGTGGAAATCCTAGGGCATTAATAGACCAAATAACCATTCATTTGGGCCTGTCCCAGTGATTCTGTCATAGATCTGCTTTTAAACAGTCCCTTGGTGGTTCAGAGTTCAGACAGGCCAATGCCAGGGCTTCCCTCAGGCCAAGCTGCTGGAGAATCCATCTTGGCTCTGCCCTGTTTCTTTGTCAATCCTAGGTAACAGCTCCTGAGTCTTCATGAGCCCAGTTCTTATCACAGCCATTGTCAGACACCTTTCTCCTTTGTTCCCCAGCTCGGGGCCTTTGCTGTGCTAGGTGTTTCCATTGCCTCTTTCAGAACCTTCATTTACATATGTAGGTTTATTCAATTTGTCAGTGACTCTGGGTCTCCAACCAGACATCTCTGTGAGTCCAACATCTCGTCTCTTCCCTTTAGACTTACGACCTGTCTACATTTCAAATGATTCACTGATGCAGCTGCACCACTGTAGCACTTTAATGAAGATGCTCTATGGTGATGGGAAGGAGCGTAGTTAACATAACATAAGAACATAAGAATGGCCGTACCGGGTCAGACCAAAGGTCCATCTAGCCCATTATCTGTTTACCGACAGTGGCCAATGCCAGGTGCCCCAGAGGGAGTGAAGCTAACAGGCAATGATCAAGTGATCTCTCCTGCCATCCATCTCTATCCTCTGATGAACAGAGGCTAGGGACACCATTCCTTACCCTTCCTGGATAATTGCCATTTATGGACTTAGCCACCATGAATTTATCCAGTTCCCTTTTAAACATTATTATAGTCCCAGCCTTCACAAATTCCTCAGGTAAGGAGTTCCACACATTGACTGTGTGCTGTGTGAAGAAGAAATTCCTCTTATTTGTTTTAAACCTGCTACCTATTAATTTCATTTGGTGACCCCTAGTTCTTGTATTATGGGAATAAGTAAATAACTTTTCCTTATCCACTTTCTCCACATCACTCATGATTTTATATACCTCTATCATATCCCCGCTTAGTCTCCTCTTTTCCAAGCTGAAGAGGCCTAGCCTTAATCCACCTCCCTGAGAGGCAGTAGCTATGTTGGCTGGAGAAGCTCTCCTATCTACATGGTGCTGTCTACACACTGCGTTAGGTCAACGTAACTGGATTTTTACCCCCTTCAAGAGACATAGTTATATCTATATAGGCATGTAGTGTAGGCCAGAGCTAAGTGTAAAGTAATACAGAACACAGAGGGAAACAGAACTGTGCATAGGAATGATGAAATTATTACTAAAATCCCCACATTTGTCTCAGCATTTACTATTACTAGCATTAAGAGTAATACCTACAAGCATCCCCTGAGTTTGGGGTTCCAATTTTCTAGCTGTTGGGCAAGACACAGGGTAGAAGATAGTCCATGCCCCAATCTGAATAAACAAGAGACAGAAGATGACATAGAGACATGTTAGGCCTGAATAAAGATATTGCAGACAAAGCCAGTTATTCCAACCTGAATAAAGTCAGGCTAACAGAGGCTTCTGGGTAATTCGTAAGTGGAAAATGCCCGGGAGTTGCCTGTCTCTCACAGAGTTAGGCATCCATAAGATAAAAGGAATGGCATTTTGATAATTCCTGTGCAATGCCTAAGTACCATGGTTGCCAGCAATTTAAAAATTCTAATGAGAAAAGTAGATGGCAATGGACAGACCACTAATATCTGCATCTCGTACATACATCAAAAAAGATATATTAAAAAAATGAAAATGGTGCAGAGAAGAGATAAAAGATTGATTTCAGGTTTCATTGTGAAATAATAAGTGACACCAGTTTATTTAGTTTATTTGAGAGAAGTTTTAGAGATGATTGGATCATATCTGTAAACCCCTGATAGCAGAGGTTCTTAGCCTTTTTGGTGACAACATCACACTGACAGTTTGTGACCCGACAGTTACCTTCAACTCATGTCAAAAAGCTGGAAACATGGCAGAGAAAAGCCACAGAAATCATGTCAGAGCTGGTAAAAAATGCCTCAGTGTACCAGATGTTAAGAACACAATCTGTTTCTGTTATGAAAACAAAGATTGGAGGGGTGGGGGCAGGGGGGAGACATGATCACAGAGTATAAGCACAGAGAGAATATTCTGGATATGAAAGGCATCTTTATTTTTGCAGAGGAAGGCATAATAAGAGTCAGTATCTTGAAGAGAAACCAGACAAATTCAAATTGAAAATCAGGCACACACTTTTGACAGTGAGAGTGCTTAAGTGTTGAGATGAAATGCCAAGGGAAATGGTGGAGTCTGTCTAAATAAAGACAAAGTGCCTTTCTGGAAGATGCTTTAATAAAACACAAGTTATCGGGAAAAGAACAGGGATAACGGGGTGAAATTCTCTGACTGGCATTGTACAGGAGGTCAGGTTAGAAGATGAAATGGTCCATGCTGGCTTTGAAATCTATGAATCTCTGTGGTTTTGTTACAGGAGAGGGCTATTTAATTTCTTAGATTCACAGATTCCAAGGGCAGAAGGGGCCACTGTGACTATCTAGCCTGATCTCCTCTAGAACTCAAGTCAAATGACTGCCCCCAAATAATTCCTAGAGCAGATCTTTTAGAAAAACATCTGATCTTGATTTAAAAAAATTGCCAGAGAATCCACAACACCCTTCAGCAAGTTGCTCCAATATTTAATCCCACTGGCAAGGAATTAAGAACTAAATGAAAGAAAGGTTGACATGTGAGAAGTTCTTAAACTTTTTGATTCATACAGTGTTTCTGACTGTTATTTGCTATCAATGAAGGTGGTTTCAGCTCTGCTGCTTCTTTCACTAGCTGGTTTGTCTCCTGAGTGATGATCCGCAGGACTGTGGCAATTCTTAGCTGTTGCTGATGTCTCTGGGTTCTGTCAGTCCCATTGATGGCTGGCTGCCGGGGAAGGAGAAGTGCTCTTTCATCCAGTCCTGTGACTTTTGCAGACAAAGATGTAGTAGCATAGTGCAGTGACTCATCTCTAACAAGGCTTCTTAAAGTCCATTGTCTTTGCTTTCCCCTCCCTCTCATGTCTCCACCCAGGAGCCTCAGGATAAATCCAAACTAAGCATCTCCCCCAGAGTCATTGGGCTTTGCAATCAACAGGGTTACATTAAAATGTGTAGAAAAATCAGGAGGGTTGGAGAGTGGTTTACACCCATCAGAGAAGAATCAGACATTCAGTCTGCAGCCTCACCCTGAGATATTCTCTGAGGGTGTTTGTGAAATTAGATTAATTGGTATTCTAATGCACATAGTATGAAGAAACAGATTGACAGAGCCAGAAGGGTACCCAGAAGTCACCTACTACAGGACAGGCCCAACAAAGAAAGTAACAGAACACCACTAGCCGTCACTACAGCCCCTAACTAAAACCTCTCCAGCGCATCATCACGGATCTACTACCTCTCCTGAAGGACGATCCTTCACTCTTGCAGACTTTGGGAGACAGGCCAGTCCTCGCTTACAGACAGCCCCCAACCTGAAGCAAATACTCTCCAGCAACTACACATCACACAACAGAAGCACTAACCCAGGAACCAATCCCAGATACAAACCCCATTGCCAGCTCTGTCCACATACCTATTCAAGGGACCCCATTATCGAACCTAACCACATCAGCCAAACCATTGGGGGCACATTCACCTGAACATCTACCAATGTGATATATGCCATCATGTGCCAGCAATGCCCCTCTATCATGTACATTAGCCAAACTGGACATTCTCTATGCAAAAGAGTAAATGGACACAGATCAGACATCAAGAATTGTAACATTCAAAAACTAGCCAGAGAACACTTCAATCTTCCTGGATACTCAATAGCAGATTTAAAAGTGGTAATTCTTCAACAACAAAAAAATACTTCGGAACTGGACTTAATTTGCAAACTGGACACCATCAAATTAGACCTAAATAAAGCCTGGGAGTGGATAGGTCACTACAAAAAGTGATTTTCCCTCTGCTGATACTCACACCTTCTTGTCAACTGCTGGAAATGGGCCACTTTGATTGCACTGGCCTCTTTAGCACTACAAAAGTAATTTTCTCTCCTTTGGTATGCAACCCTTCTTGTCAACTGCTGAGAACATGCCACTTCCAATTTAATTGAATTGGCTTATTAGCACTGATCCCCAATTTGGTAAGGCAACTCCCATCTTTTCATGTGCTAAAATATATATTCTTCTTATTGTATTTTTCATTCTATGCATTTGATGAAGTGGGTTTTAGCCCACAAAAGCTTATGAACAAATAAATTTGTTAGTCTCTAAGGTGACACAAGGACTCCACATTATTTTTGCTGATAAAGATTAACATGGCACCACTCTGAAACCTGGCACATAGTATCATTTTGCTAGTCCCAGAATGGATTAATTTAACTCTGAGAATTAGCTGTTAGGTTTGATCATTTGTCTTCCTTCATAGAATATCAGGACTGGAAGGGACCTCAGGAGATCATCTAGTCCAATCTCCTGCTCAAAGCAGGACTAATCCCCAGACAGGTTTTGCCTCAAATCCCTAAATAGCCCCCTCAAAGGGTGAATTCACAACCCGGGGTTTAGCAGACCAATGCTCAAACCACTGAGCTATCGCTCCCCATTTGTCTCCCTTCAGCATGATCTCATATTCTCTGAAAATTGGGAGCAATAAAAAAAATAATTATTTGTCATGGAAAATTTGAGGATTAAAAAAGTGCATTTCAATTTTCGGTAGTCTTAAGCTGAAAAAATTGGCTTTCAGTTTTTCAATGAACATTCACCATTTTCTAAGAGGTGGGGAGAACACCTTTTCTGTGTAGCTTTAAATATCCAGAGAAGATTATGGGTTGGATTGTTTTGTTTGGCAAATTTCTTTCAGTCTGTGACTTTCATTTATATAAGAACACAGAAATGGCCATACTGGGCCAGACCAATGGTTCCTGTAGCCCAATGTCCTGTCTTCAGACAGAGGCCAGTGCCAGATCATCAAAGGAAATGAACAGTACAGAGCAATTATTGAATGATCCATCTTCTTTGTTGTCCACTCCCAGCTATATTTGAATCTCTGCCTTCTTTCACAATAGTTCCTCTCCCACAAGAGCATGATCTATTCTGTCATTCCTTTATATTCTGTGCCTGATATTACCATGTCCCATTGATTATGATCTTTCCACCAAGTTTCTGTGATGCTTATTAGGTCAATATCCTCCTTTAATATCAGCCCCTCAAGCTCACCTATCTTAGTATTTTGACTTCTAGAATTTGTGTACAAGCACTTATAAAATGGGTCAAGATTTACTTGTCTGCCTTCATGTGATGTAAGTGAAAGCACCTGAATGGGTTACTGTAACAAGGTGGGACTCACCCCTGCAGCTCCTCCTGCTGGTATCATCTGGGAATTAATTCTCCAGCTATTGGAGCTCCCTCTGCAGGCCAGTGTCCTGCTGCTGCTTGGCCGCTGGGTCTTTCCCTGGACTCCAGTGACCCATTATCTGGGGTGCTGCCCCCAGGGACTATACCTCTCAGTCGCGGGATCTCCCCTCCCTGGGGAACCCCCATCCTCTATACCCACCTCGCCTAGGTCTTAGGCTACTGTCAGTCACCAACCTGATCCCACTCCCTGGAGCAGACTGCAGTGTATGCCACTCATCACTGGCAAGGTTGGGTTTGGACCTGCTACCTACTCTGCCTAGCCTTGGGCTGTCCCCTGCAACCCCAGTACCTATTTGGTCTTATACTAGGCTGCAGCCTGGGGGTTTCCAGGACAGAGCTCCCAGCTCCCTTGGCCTTCCCCCAGCCCTCTTCCACTCCAGGCAACTCCTCTAGCTCCCTGCAGCCAGATCCCTCCCTCTCAAAGCTAGAGATAGAGCCTCTGCTCTTGGCTTCCCTGGCCTTTATAGGGCCAGCTGGGTTTGTTTGGGGCATGGCCACAGCTGAGGCTCTTTCCCAATCAGCCCAGATTTTCCCCCTGCTCCAGCCCTCTCCCAGAGCTGTTTTAAGCCCTTCCAGGCAGGAGGAGGTGACCACCCTGCTACAGTTAACTAGCAAGGTGGTGGAATCTCCATCCTGAGAGGTTTTTAAGGCCTGGCTTGATAAAGCCCTGGCTGGGCTTATTTAGTTGGGCTGGTCCTGCTTTGAGCAAGGACATGGATTAGATGGCCTCCTGAGGTCTCTTCCAACCCTAATCTTCCATGATTCTAATGGGACTTTTTTTTTTCATTTGACCATTTCTCTTCTGCTCCAAACTGTACTTTATCAGCTTGTACCCTCTCTTCTCTTGCTATTGAACAGAGTCGGAATGCTACTGCAACTGTAGGCCTACGACAAGAAACAAGTTTACAGCTCTAGTCTGTCCACCTCACTCATCCAGCCTAGTAGTTCGGTCTCACCATTGGTCTCACAAATATTATGCACTGCACAGCATGCATCAGCGGCTGCTGGAATGTTTTCCTCCTCAGACTGATCCTTTTCAAGAGATACTTTCACCTGCCCTTCAAAGTCCACTCCCTAGTCATCCTGAACCTGCTCAGGTAATCTCTAAACCTCTCGTTGCTTCTTTTCAGGTTGTTGTCATAAGGCTTCCAGAGAAAGAAAGGATGGGCCAAGTCACCAACAGAGAGGCAGAGCTGGCACAGAAACCCTGTTAAAGTCAGTTGGACAGTCTGGGGAGAACATGTCAGTAAATCACCCACCAGGTTCACCAAGGCCTCTGCACAATGGAATAGTAACCCTTGTGGTTTATGTACTGAAGTCTAGCAGGGGAAAATAGCACACAGTAAGGACTCAGCATTGTTAGGGAAGTCATTGAATTCATCTATTGTTTCCTGCACGTTGCCCAGGTTTTCTTCCCAGAACAGCAAGACATTATTTCACACCTGGCATACCTGCATGATGACCAACCCCAAAACTGATTTTCCAGCATTAAATTGGTTCCCCACTGACCAGTAACAATATGAGGTTGCATGATTCCATGTGGCAATGTGCATTCCTTTTTCCACTGTCGGGATAGTGCTCATCTCAGTGTCTGCACACTGCAGGGTTTGGGTGAACTTGGCCCTCAACTCCAGGATTGTGGCCGTTCAACACCTGAAAGTCCTGGAGCCATTGCTGGTCATCCCAAGTTTGCATCATAACCCAGTCCCTCCACTTGG
Source organism: Gopherus evgoodei (assembly GCF_007399415.2). Taxonomy (NCBI): domain Eukaryota; kingdom Metazoa; phylum Chordata; order Testudines; family Testudinidae; genus Gopherus; species Gopherus evgoodei. The sequence goes on along the minus strand of NC_044342.1, from coordinate 17,498,426 downwards.
TGCTCATTAAATGGGCCCTAAACCACCTCAATGGTGAGTGCAGCTGGTCTTGGAAAGTTGTACGGGTGTATCCACAGGACTTTTGGTTAGTGTATCGTCAGGTGACTATCTGAGCACAAGGGCCTTGCAAATAAACCAGAATTGTTTGCTCCATATATAAAATGGAAAAGAGTGCTTTGTTTCTCTGCACTGCATGCATCTTTGTAGTGGACAATTCATACATGGTGCTTGAGAGCAGTAGGCTATTTTATGGCACAGAGGGAATTGTCAACATTTGCCTTTGGATTCCTTCAAGTTTCTGAGAGATATAAGGGTATTTCACAACTCACTGTGAAAATCTCCCACAAGGTAACATGCTAGAAGGTTCCAATAGGGGACACTGGAATTCCTACTCAGAGTACAACGCACCTTTTCTCAATACATCCTCATGCTGTGTGGACACAATGCACCGGCACACTTGACTGAATATAAATGCACTCTGTTGAATTAGTTTTGTACATGGTAGAGGTGTCTTACAAATCAAATTCCCTTTCCATGGGAAATTCTGAACTAAAAAAAAAAAAAAGAAGAAGAAGGAAAAAAAGGAATTGTTATTCAGATTGGATCCAATTCCACACACCTTACTCATCAGAACTGCTTGCATCAGTAAGCACTGCTCAATGAGAGTAAGGGTTGTGGAACTGGCCACACAGTTGGCTTCACTGGGCATGTTAATTTGAGAAGAGTGAGCAGCGTCTTTATGGAAAGAAGACTGAAAACACACTTAGTTCATGTGAGCCCAATATTTCAGTCTGGGAAATCACTGTAATCTCATAACAAAGCAACAAGAAAAAAAATCTTGCTTGAAGTTTGAACTTTATGAAGCTCCCAGGGACCTCGTCCCAGCGGGTCCTGGAATGAAGCAGAAAGACTCATCAGTGAGGTCAGTGCCCATTGTTGAGAGATCAGTGAGGAGGAGATATTGATGGTGATAATAGCAACTTTTCTGGCTGTTGATAGAACCTAACAGCAGCAATAGTCATGGTCCTTGAGTCTGGGACATTTTCAAATTCCAGCTCTCAGTAATGTTAAAGCAAATGAACTTTGGAAGTACTTGAGCTGTGTTATATGCAGCTGTGCTGATCCATTGACATAAGAGTGCATGAGTTCACTACTAAGGTTCTGCAAGTTGAATGAAGCTGGGATATGTATTGATTTCAGGCTTCTGTTGGAGATTGATCTGAAAGCTTTACGGAATCTCACAGTGGATTATCAACAGTGTTGTCTCTAAAATGATGGTGGCGAGGAATACAGGAGAATTTTCTTTTAATTTTGATTCAATGCTTTTAGGTTTGGGTTCGTGGGGAGTGCCCTAATACGACCTGAAGTGTCACTAAGCCTATTTTTGTTTGATTTTGTTCTTATAAGAGCTGCTCTGAACTTTTTCCCCTACTGAAAGTTTACAGTTTTCATTGAAAATCTGAAAATGTTGAGTTGAAAACTTAACGGCAAAATGGGGGAGGGAGAATCATTTTCCAAAAAAAAAAAGAATGCAAAGAAAATAATTCTTTTTACTAAGCAAACACTTTATGTGAACATTTTCATTTAATTGAAAGTTCGCTATTCTGCTGAAAAAATGATGACTGGCCTTAATTATTACAATTGTTACAATAGCACCGGAATCAAGGTTCAGGGTCACATTGTGCTAGCTCTGCATGAAAATAAGAAAGAAAGGTATCCTGGTGAAGTCAAGGATTGTTTGTTTGTTTTTTACTAAGGAAACTGGCCTAGAGGAGAGATTGAACAATGAAACTGGGAGGTAAACTGGGACTAACTGGGCAATAAAACTAGTGCTGAGAGTTGAGAGGGAGACTACATGGGCAAAGAGACTAAGACTGGAGGCCAGGGAGGGACATGGAGCGGGGTGGAGTATTGATTCAGTGAGAGGGAGACTGAGATCAGATGAGGAGCTGGGGAGGGAATACTAGGACTGACTGCCCAGCGGGTGAGATCTAGTAGAACAGAGTGGAGGAGGTGAGGAGGCATGATAGACAAATCTGATGAGGATGAAGGGGCAGAACCAGCTGAACCAGCAGAACCAGCACTGTCTGGGCAAAGAGATTAGGAGAAGGAATTGAAATTGGATGAGAAGCCTAGAGAGGGAGACTGGGTCTAGGAATCAGTGAGAAAGGGGAACTTAGACAAATAGTGAGTGAAACTGGATGTTGAAGGAGACTATGACTGATATGAGAAGCCTGAGGAGAGGGGACTTGGATTAGCTCAGTGAGGATACTAGGATGAGAGCAGGAGCCAGGCTTGAGGAAGAGCCAGGACTGGAAAAGGGAAAGGTTGGGGCAGAATAAAAATCCCTCATCCCCAGTGCTGTGAAAACAAATTCACTGAAGTTTGTGAAGTGTTCAGATACCATAGTGATGGGCATTATAGGAAAGCCCCTGGGGGAATTAATTCTCTCTGCAGAGCAGGGTTTGAATAGTGTGAAATAAGTAAGTCTTGGGGTCATCCACTGAACAGTGAAGATAAAATATTAAATAACTGTTCAGTAGGTTTCAGAGTAGCAGCCTTGACAGTCTGTATCCGCAAAAAAGAACAGGCTTACTTGTGGCCGTAAGGGTACATCTTCACTACCCACCAGATCAGAGGGTAGTAATTGATCTATAGGGGATCGAATTATCATGTCTCATCTAGACACGATAGATCGAACCCCGAACACGCTCCCCGTCGACTCCAGAACTCCACCAGAGCAAGCGGCAGTAGCGGAGTCGACGGAGGAGCCGCGGACATCGATCCCATTCCTTGAGGACCCGAGGTAAATCGATCTAAGATACTTTGACTTCAGCTACGCTAGTTACGTAGCTGAAGTTGCGTATCTTAGATCGAAACAGCCCCCCCCCCAGTGTAGACTAACAAAAAGTTATTTGAGCATAAGCTTTCGTGGCCTACAGCCCACTTCATCGGATGCATAGAATGGAACATATAGTAAGGAGATATATATACACATACAGCAAATATGAAAAGGTGAGGACTGTCCTACCCACTATAAAAGGCTAATTAATTAAGATGAGCTATAATCAGCAGAAGAAAAACAACTTTTGAAGTGATAATCAAGATAGCCCATTTCAGACACTTTGACAACAAGGTGTGAGGATACTTAACATGGGGAAATAGATTCAATGTGTGCAATGGCTCAGCTATTCCCAGTCTCTATTCAAACCTGAGTTGATGGTGTCTAATTTGCATATTAATTCAAGTTCAGCAGTTTCTCCTTGGAATCTGTTTTTGAAGCTTTTCTGTTGCAATATTGTCACCTTTAAGTCTGTTACAGAGTGACCCCAGAGGTTGAAGGGTTCTCCTACTGGTTTTTGAAGGTTATGATTCCTGATGTCAGATTTGTGTCCATATATTCTTTTTCATAGAGACTGTCTGGTTTGGCCAATGTACAAGGCAGAGGGGCATTGCTGGCACATGATGGCATATATCACATTGGTATATGATAGTATGAGAGTAGCAGAATCTTGCCCTCTATGCGAAAATTCACTTCTTGTAAATAATTGTTATATGGGAAAGTTAATAAATATGTGCTCTATTGTAGTAAAGTCAAAATTTCTAACAGAACTTCTGGAGATTTATTAAGAAGATATTTAATGACATTTTTAAGGATTCAGTCAACTTTTTTCAAAGCCAACGGGAGATGTGCCTTGATTTTCAATGGCTGTGAGCTATAAGTGGGGCCTGTATCTTGAAGGATTCTCCTTAGCGCTTTGGTACATAATATATGACAAAATTCTGGAGATTTATTAAGAATAATTTAATGACATTTCTAAGAATTCAGTCAACTTTTTATCAAAGCCAACGGGAGATGTGCATTCATTTTCAATGAATGCGAGCTGTAAGTGGGGCCTGTAGCCTGATGCAGTCTCCTTAGCACTTTGTTTTTTTTTTAATGCTTATCTCATTCCTTTTCCCAAGGAAATGAATACAATGAAAGAGAGAAACCACATAGCACTGCCGGAATTCATCCTGCTGGGGTTTGGAAGTGGTCTGGGGCTCAAGGTGGGCCCCTTTGTGGGGTTTCTGGTGATTTACATGACAACCGTGCTGGCAAATACCATTATGGTCTTCCTCATTAGCACCAACTCTCACCTGCACACTCTCATGTACTTCTTCCTCATGAATCTCTCACTCTTATGCCTCTGCTACTCCTCCAGCATCGCCCCCAAAGCCATGGCGAGCTTCCTAGCAGGCAGCAAAACCATTTCCTTCATTGGATGTGCCACCCAATTCTTCTTCGGTGGGCTCTTTGTCACGACTGAGACGTTCATCCTGGCAGCCATGGTGTATGATCGATACACCGCCATCTGCAACCCGCTCCTGTATCCCATCGCATGTCCAAGCAGGTTTGCAACTACTGGTGGGTTCCTATGTTTGTGGTAGTGTAAACTCCATGGTGCAAACAGTCTTTACCTTTACACTGTGTTTCTGTAGGTCCAATGAGATCAATCACTTCACATGTGACATTGAACCACTGCTAAGACTCTTATGTATCAACACAGACATCAATGGACTGGTGCTGTTCACTTTATCCAGCTTCATACTCGTGAGCACCTCCATGGTCATTCTCATCTCCTATGCCTACATCATCTCCTCCATCCTCTGGATTCTCTCTGCTGAGGGAAGACGCAGAGCCTTCTCTACTGCACCTCCCACATGATGTCCGTGACTTTATTTTATGGGACTCTTACCTTCATGTATGCTCAGCCCAGTTTGCTAGCATCTCCAGCTCAGAGCAAAATGGTGTCTGTGTTTTATACCCTGGTCATCTCTGTGTTGAATCCTCTCATCTACAGCCTGAGGAACAGGGATGTGAAAGAAGCTTTGGGAAGAACCATCAGCTCAGTGTTTCTAAAATGAACCTTCTGTCTGAACATTGAGCTAAATAATCCTTTGGGTTATCGAAATACCAGTACCGTACCGGTCATAATCTCTCTCTCTCTCTCTCTCTCTCTCTCTCTCTCTCTCTCTCTCTAATCTAGCTCGGTAGCTAAACTAGCAGTTTCCATTTGTACTCTTCTTTCTCTCAAAATTTGTATACCACTCACAACACTGGAGTATGCCATTATAAGAGTGATTTAAAAATAAATTGATCAACGCTCTGTGTATCTAGATTACATTTTTTCACATTGTTATCTGTTCTTGTACCTTAGGGAGTGTTTGAGATCTGTGTCGGAATTTCACCACTGGTGTATTATTGTGATCCAAACACTGGAACTCAAGAATAGTCCTCTGGCTTAATGTGTGCGTGTTCGTGTGCGTGTGCGCGTGTGCATGTGCGTGTGTGGTTAAATCACACTTTACTGCCTGACCCCAGCGACTAATCTCCATGCTATTTGCCAAAGGAGGTAATTTAGGATTTTCTGAAGCACTGCATGTTGCAGTTAATTACAAAACATTTGTGGATGAAAAAATCAGACTTAGGTTGAAGAAACCATTTGGCAAATTGGAGTTGAGTTTGCCAAATTTTGTCAGTTAGACGGAAAATAAACCAGTTTTATTTTTAAATCAAAACTGTTCCTTTCAACCTTTTATAAAGGAAATATTTCAATTGTTTCATTCAAAAAACATGTTTTCGTTTAGAATTTTACTGCAATTTTTTTTTTATGAGAGTGATTGCAAACTTCAAAATGAAAAAAGCAAAATATCGTGTTTGGGAAATCTGCCTAAACTTTTTGTTTTCAACTTCTTTGGTTCACTGAATCATCATCATCATCATCATCTAAAACACTTACTTTCATATTTTTAATTTTGCCAGTGAGTAGAAAAGTTGGTTATTTCACAGCTACATACTTGCGTATTTCAGACGCAGGAGGCATTGTACAAGTGTGAACTACTGTTCTCGCCCTCAGTGGTTCTGAAAACCATTTGCTCTCACTGAAATCAAAAGCTGGTACAACTGCAGAAGAAGAGGTGTGATAACAGCTGAATGGGAGATCAACCACAGCATCTTACGGCCACCTTGCTGCTTCTACCATGGTTTATTTGGTTGGAATCCTAGGGCATTAACAGGCCAAATAACCATTCAGTTGGGCCTGTCCCAGTGATTCTGTCATAGATCTGCTTTTAAACAGTCCCTTTGTGGTTCAGAGTTCAGACAGGTCAATGCCAGGGCTCCCCCAGGCCAAGCTGCTGGAGAATCCATCTTGGCTCTGCCCCCTTTCTTTGTCTGTCCGTCCTAGGTGACAGCTCCTGAGTCTCCATGAGCCCAGTTCTTATCACAGCCATTGTCAGACATCTTTTTCCTTTATTCCCCACCTCAGGGCCTTTGCTGTGCTCGGTGTTTCCATTGCCTCTTTCAGAACCTCCATTTACATATGTAGGTTTATTCAACTTGTGAGTGACTCTTGGTCGTCAACCAGACATTTCTGTGAGCCCAACGTCTCGTCCATTCCCTTGAGATGTAGGGCAAGTCTACAGTTCAAATGATTCACTGATGCAGCTGCGCCACTCTAGCACTTTAATGAAGATGCTCTATGGGGATGGTAAGGAGTGCAGTTAATTCACGTCCTCAAGAGCAATAGCGATGTTGGCGGGAGAAGCTCTCCTATCCAAATAGCGCTGTATACACCAGGTGTTAGGTCATTGTAACTGTGTTTTTCACACCCTTGGGAGACATAGTTGTACCGACATAGGTCTGTAGTGTAGACCAGACCTATGTGCATAGTGGTACAGAGCACAGAGAGAAACAGAAATGTGCATAGGAATTAAAAAAATATTACCCAAATCCCCACATTTGTCCCAGCATCTACTGTTATTTGTGTTATCAGTAGTACTTGTAAGCCTCCCCTGATTTTGGGGTTCCAATATGCTCACTTGTTTGTAAGGCACAGGGTAAAAGACAGTCTCTGCCCCATCTGGAAAAAACAAGAGGTGGAAGATGACACAGAGACATGGAGAGGAGAATCGACTTGCCCAAGGATACAAGCCTGGCTAGTGACAGAGATAGGAATAGATCTGTCAAAATAGCCTGCTGAAAAGTTCTGTACTTCTCAAAATTTGAGTATCCCAGTAGCCAAGTTAAGTATCAGTAAATCACCTGCCTGCCAGACCAGAGACTAGGTGAGTGTATGGGTGGCACACATTGAGGTTATGGGCCTCATCTATCACTCCAGCACAGATAGGGAAGCTTTGGCCACTGAGTCACCAAAAAGAACATCAATGAAGTTCTGCATCTCACCCTAGGCAGCAGCATCACAGACATCATCACGGAGCAATTCATCAAATTCAGCACAATGCCTGAACTCCCTCATTGCAATTGCCATTTCCCCAACATAGCGATTCTCAGATTCTAGGCCAGGAGAACTCATTATGTAGTGCTCTTTAGGAAATGGGAGCTATATATTTTTCCGTGGAACATTTCAATGAAAAGGATTTTTTTTTCATGTTTGTAATTTTTGGCTTTTAATCAAAATATCAAAGACCCTGAAATGAAAAAGAAAATCTATTTTCAATTTTCTGACCAAAAAAAAATCTTTTTTTGAAGAAAACAGACACTTCTGAAAAATGTTTCATGTTGTTGAAAACCCAGTTTACCACTAAAAAAAAAATAAAAGGTTAAATGGAAAATTTCCAACTAGTTCTACTATTACATTATCTTGTCTTGACCTCCAGCATAACACACACTCAGGAATTCTACCTAGTCATTCCTGAAGCTAGTTTACCACTTCTGGTTCAGATATACGTGTCCTGCTCTTATTCATTTTTATTAAGTTCTTTTAATGACAATTGTCCTGTGTAAAGCTCCTTCTGAAATTCCTATCCCACCTAAACAGTTTAGACCCATTAATTATCACCTGGGGAAAACACTCACAGTGCTTTAAAGGTAACACAATGGTAATTAACACCAGCGGTTTTTTTTCTTCTCAGCAACTGCAGTCATTTTGAAAAAGTCCTCCCTTGCCAACCTCAGGTCTCACTGGAGGAGTCACCACACCACAAGAAGAGCAGAAAATCTGCTCAGGATGTGTGCTAAGGTTGAGACACATGACTAATTTCCACACTTGTATGGAATATTGACTGACCTTGTAGCCAGCTTGATCGTTTTTAAAACTCCTGTGCAATGCCTAGGTACCATGGTTGCTAGCAATTTGGAAATTCTAATTAGTAAGTAGACAGAAATGTCTTGATAGATAGATCGATAGATCTGGTTTAAGCTGCTAGACTGACTTCTTGAGAGCTGAAAACTTTTGCAAGCTGTCCCACCTATCTGCACCTTCTCACCATCCCCTCTGATACAGCAGAACTTTTTATAGCAGTGAAAGGTGAGTGCAAAGTTTACCAAGTCTTCATATCTATCTATCTATCTATCTATCTATCTATCTATCTATCTATCTATCTATCTATCTATCATGTGAAAAAAATGTTGACTTCAGTATGATGAGTACCATGAATAAAGATTGCTCCCAAGTCAAGGTTTGTAACATCATCCACCAGCCATGCTTTCTAGGGTTTTTTAAAAGATTAATATTTGTAATGGCACTAAATACCTGTCTATGTTTTTCTAGTGGCACCCATAACCAGTGGTTACTTACCCTCATTTTTTAAAAAAATCCTTGCTCCCCATTTCCAGTTAAGGTTAATCTAGCATATTTCCAATCATTTGATATAATTTCACCTGGGGCTGCTCTATGAAAGAACACAGCCTTTTGGGGAAAAAAACAAGATAAGTACATTTCATGAAAAAATAGGAAGAAAACAGAAAATGCCAAATGATGTTATAAGGGAGCATTGCAGAACTTTAAGCAAGCATGTTCCCTAATCAATCAGCAATGTAATGGAAGAACTTTAACTGGGATGACTTTAAGTGAGGAGTTACTGTAGTAAAGAACAAAATCAGCCAATATATATATAAACAGGGTATTGTGGAAAAGAGTCAATATGGCTTTTGTAAAGAGAAATCATCCCTCACTAATCTATTAGAATTCTTTGAGGGGGTCAACAAGCATGTGGACAAGGGGGATCCAGTGGATATAGTGTATTTGGATTTTCAGAAAACCTTTGACAAGGTCCCACAGCAAAGGATCTTAAGCACCGTAAACTTTCATGGGATAAGAGTGAAGGTCCTCATAGATCAGTAACTGGTTAAAAGGTAGGAAAAAAGGGTAGGAATAAATGGTCAGTTTTAACAATGGAGAGATAAGTCACAGGTTTCCTCAAGGATCTGTACTGGGACCAGTGTTGTTTAGCATCTTCATAAATGATCTGGAAAAGGGGGAGAACAGTGAGGTGGCAAAGTTTGCAGATAATACAAAATTACTCAAGACAAGTCCAGAGCTGATTCTGAAGAGTTACAAAGGGATCTGACAAATCTGGGTGACCGGGCAACAAAATGGCAGATGAAATTCAGTGCTGGTAAATGAAAAGAAATGCACATTGGAAAATATAATCTCTTCTATATATACAAAATGATGGGATCTAAATTAGCTGTTACCTCACAAGAAAGAGATTTTGGAGTTATTGTGCTTAGTTCTCTGAAACATCTGCTGAATGTGGAGCAGCAGTCAAAATAGCTAACAAATATTAAGAACCATTAGGAAAAGGATGGATAATAAAACAAAAAATATTATAATAATCATAATGCTATATAAATCCAGGGGACACCCACACCTTGAGTACTGCCTGCAGTTCCAGTGGCCCCATCTCAAAAAAAGATATATTAGAATTGGAAAAGATAGTGAGAATGGCAAGAAAAATGGCTAGAGGGACGGAACAGCTTCCAAATGAGGAGAGATTAAAAAGACTGGGACTGTCCAATTTAGAAAAGAGACAGCTAAAGAGCGATATGATAGCAGTATATAAAATCATGACCAGTGTGGAAAAAGTAAATAAGAAAGTGTTGTTTATCCCTTCACATAGCACAAGAACCAGGAGTCATCCAATGGAATGAATAGATGGAAGGTTTAAAACAAACATAAGGAAATACTTCTTCACCCAATGCACAGTCAACTTGTGGAACTCATTGCCTGGGGATGGTGTGAGGGCCAAAAGTATAACTGGGTTCAAAACAAAATTAGGTAAGTTCATGGCAAATAGGGCCATCAATGGCTATTATCCAAGATGGTCAAGGACACAACCAAATGGTACAGAAGTCCCTAAACCTCCAACTGTCAGAAGCAACTGACACTGACCAATGTCAGAGACAGAATATGAGGCTAGATGAATTGTTGGTCTGATCCACTGTGGCTGTTCTTAAGTTCTTAAGTAATGGGCACCCAGGGGCAACTAGTGAAATGTAATGTCCTATGTTATACAAAGGGTCAGACTAGATTATCCTTTATGGAGGAAAAAATGATGAGAAAATATGGAGAGTTGTTTCTGTCTAAACAAAACACTTGACAACTTTCGATATTTTTCATTTACAAATTTTTCCTTAAAAAACTAAATGTTTCAACAAAAGTGAACATTTTTTGGTGATTTCCTTCTGTTTTGATCGAAAGGAATGTTCAAGAAGGACTATAAAGACCTTTTAAGCTTCTCGGGAAACACTCAGCACAACAGCTGTAAGAATAATGGATTTTTCAGTGCATTGGCAGTTCCAAAAATTAGAAAAAAAATCATTTGGGGTTGAAATAAAAACTTTTTTTTTTCAAAATTTTCAACAAATAAAAAAATAAAAAAAAGTTTTGAGTAAAAATAAATGTCATTTTAGCTTTGACCATTTTAGAATGGCTTTGTTTGTTAATAAAATCAAGGGAAATTTTGAAACACAAGTCATTCTGAACTAAAGTAAAAAACAATTTGCTTACAAAATGTCAGAACAAAACATCTCTCTCTCTCTCTCTCTCTCTCTCTCTCTCTCTCTCTCTCTCTCTCTCTCTCTCTCTCTCTTTTAATTAGGTCTTTTCACCCAAAATAACTTGACAAAACAGACATAAATTTGCAGAATATTTTGGAATTGAAAAATCAGCATTTCAGACAAGAAATACCACCCAGGTCTGCCTAGCACTAGCACATGAGGGTCATGATGGCAATTATTTGCATCATCATCACTCACATAAGTACTTGCACATGATGATGAAGTAGCCCCTTAATCCATGTATGATTGTGAGGTGATCAGCTACTCTACTGATGTGGCCCCTATAATTACTTAGATGGATGGATTCACATTCTCGATCCATTGCACAAAGCACAAGTTCACTGAGCTGCCTCTTCCATTCCTTTCACATCTGCAGATAACTAATTTGAAACCCAAGCCAGGATGGAGAACCAAACTGGCCTCAGGGAATTCATCCTCCTGGGATTCCCTACCCAACTGGAGCTCCAGGTCTTGCTCTTCCTGGTCTTTTTGCTCATCTATGTACTGACGGTCACAGAGAACATGGTCATCATCCTGGTGGTGAAGCAGAATCACCAGCTTCACAAGCCTATGTACTACTTCCTGGGGAACCTGTCCTTCCTGGAGATCTGGTACGTCTCGGTCACCCTGCCCAAGCTGCTGGTGGGCTTCTGGTCTCAGAACAAGAGCATCTCCTTCCCCAGTTGCCTGGCCCAGCTTTACTTCTTCATCTCCCTCATGTGCACTGAGTGCATCCTCCTGGCTGTCATGGCCTACGACCGCTACATGGCAATCTGCCACCCACTGCGCTACCCAGCCATCATGACCCACCGTCTCTGTCTACAGCTGGCAGCTCTTTCCTGGGCAGGTGGCTTCTCAGTCTCCCTGGTCAAGGTGTACTTCATCTCTCGTCTAACGTTTTGTGGTCCTGGGATCATCAACCACTTCTTCTGCGACATCTCTCCAGTGCTCAACCTAGCCTGCACTGACATGTCTGTGGCAGAGATGGTGGACTTTGCCCTGGCCTTGGTCATCCTGCTGCTCCCACTTGCTGTCACCACCCTCTCCTACTTGTGCATCATTGCCACCATCCTGCACATCCCCACTGCCCAGGGCAAGAGGAAAGCCTTCTCCACTTGCGCATCCCACCTCACCGTGGTCATCATCTTCTTCTCAGCCACCTTCTTCATGTACGCCCGGCCCAGGAGGATCCACCCTTTCAACCTCAACAAGGTGGTGTCTATCTTTTACGCCGTGGTCACCCCAGCTCTGAACCCTCTGATCTACTGCCTGAGGAACAAGGAAGTGAAAGAAGTCCTGAGGAAAACCCTGGACAGGAACTGTTCCCTGACCAATCAGATCAGCATGGAATCATAGCAATGTAGGGCTGAAGGGGATCTCAAGAAGTCATCAAGTCTGAGGCAGGGAAGCATGTAATCTGGGATTCCATCAGGGGTCTAAGTCCAGCTTTTTAGGATTAGAAAGCTGGTCTAGCCGATAGAGAAGTAAAATTGGATTCCTGAGACCTGGGTTTAATTCCTGGCTCGGCCACTGATTCTCTGTGTGACCTTGGACCTTGATCTACTGTATGGAAGTTTCCCCATCTATAAAATAGGAATAATACTTCCCTACCACACAGGAAAGTTGTAAGGATTAAATCCATAACTGATTGTGTAGCCCTCTGATGCTATGGGGATAAGGGCCATATAAATATCTTGGTAGGCAGATAATTCCTGGTGAATTTCAATATGAGCTTGAGGGCCTAACTCCCTTAGGCTCCTTTGAAATCCCAGCCATAGGCTGAGATTTTTCAAAGCCACTAAAAGATTTGGGGACTGTCTGAAAGGAATGGGAATTGATCACCCAAATGTCCTAGGTATCTTTAAAACTTCTGCATATAATCCAAGTGCTGTTGTCATAAACAGATAGCTAAGGGTTAATGTTCTTTTACCTGGAAAGGAGTAACCTGAAACACCTGACCAGAGTACCAATCAGAAAACAAGACTTTTTCAAATCTGGGTGGAGGGAAGTTTGTGTGTGAGTTCTTTGTTCTTGGTCTTCTGCCTGTACTCTCTCGGCTATGAGAGGATTTTTCTGCCTCCTGCTTTTCTAATCTTCTGTTTCCCAGTTGTAAGTACAAAAGATAAGATAGTGATTTATAGGGTTTTTATTTTGTATTTACATGTGTGTACTTGCTGGAGTGTTTTGAAGTGTGTTCTTTTTGAATAAGGCTGTTTATTCATATTTATTTTAAGCAATTGACCCTGTATTTGTCACCTTAATACAGAGAGACCATTTTTATGTATTTTTCTTTCTTTTTACATAAAGCTTTCTTTTTAAGACCTGTTGGAGTTTTTTCTTTAGTGGGGAACTCCAGGGAATTGAGTCTGTGCTGACCAGGGAATTGGTGGGAGGAAGAAGTCAGGGGGAAATCTGTGTGTGTTAGATTTACTAGCCTGACTTTGCATTCCCTCTGGGTGAGGGGGGAAGAGAGATTAGCTCTCGGTAATTCTATTTTCCAGGACTGGAAATAGGGAGGGTGGAATCCCTCTGTTTAGATTCACGGAGCTTGCTTCTGTATATCTCTCCAGGAACCCAGGGAGGGAACACCTGGAGGGGAGAAGGGAAATGGTTTATTCCCCTTTGTTGTGAGACTCAAGGAATTTGGGTCTTGGGGTCTCCGGAGAAGGTTGTTGGGGGGACCAGAGTGCCCCAAAACACTCTAATTTTGGGTGGTGGCAGCTTTACCAGGTCCAAGCTGGTAACTAAGCTTGGAGGTTTTCATGCTAACACCCATATTTTGGACGCTAAGGTCCAAATCTGGGAATATGTTATGACAGCTGTAGCCACCAGGTGCAGGCACAGGATGAAAAGACATGGGAAACAACAAATCTGGGATCAACTACCAATCCTGCCATGAAATTCCTGTTGGCCTATGGGTGAGTTGGTCCCTTTGTTCCTGATCTGTGAAACAGTAATAACTATACCTCTTTTGTCAGCTGTTTGGCTGACTTGTCTATTTATGTTGAGATTTTCAAAGATATTTGATGCCCAAATTCCACTGAAATTCAATGAGAAATGTGCATATAATTACCTTAGAGTGTAAGCTCCTTAGGCAGGCTCTATCTCCCCTTATATATCTGTATGTTGCCTAGCGCAACGAGGCCCTGATCTCAGTTGGGATTAATAGTAATTTTGTGTCAATTCCATCTCTTCTATAGGAAGGGGGAAAAATATTCCTGATCCCTATTTCCCCATTCCCTGAAGCATGTGGGTTGATATCTCCTAAATACGTTTGTTCCACTTCAGGTGCTATACCTACTCATTCCCATCTCTAAACATATTTCTTATCATATTGATAAGCCACTGGCCTATGTAACATTCACAATTAAGGATGTATTGAGAAGAAATGAATTTCACTTATTTCCCTTTAATCATGTTTTCTATTGTTTTATTCCATTGAGTGCCTTTTTGCTTTTAGGATAAATTGGCTTTTTGTGACTCAGTCATTATGTTGTATGTGGTGAAAAATTTCTGCCGAAACTTCTGTTAACCAAAAATAAGATATTCAATGAAATAACTTCTTTCTATATAAAACTGAGTTTAAAATCACCTGAAATCCCTGAAATCATAGAACTTTTTTTTTAAATTTTCAGCCAACACCGTGAAATATTCTGGCCAAAGAGTGAAATCTTGTATCCTTAAATTGAGATATTTTGATTTTGAAATCCTGCAGCAGTGCCTCATAGGAATCTCCTCTGTAAGCCAGCCTCTCTAGCTAGACTTCATCTCCCATAATGCACTGCAGCCATGGGACTCCCATGATGTATTGACTCCGATTGTCAACACCTGATCCTGTACATTAGAGTAGCTGGGATTCTCAAGAAGCCTAAGGGAGTTAGTCACTCAAGTCCCTTGCAACTTCAATGGAAGCTAGGCACTTCTATAGGAAATCACAGCCCCTGTGTCCTCACATCCCAGTGACTGCAGAAGTCTCAGTAGGAACTGACTTTTAAAGGCATTTCCCAGGACCTGGCAGGATTGAGCCCTAAACAATTGTGGAGTTTTCAGTCACTTAGGCTGAGATTCTCCAAGGACCTAAAGGATCTGGGCACCTGACTTTCATTGAAATTCAATAAAGCCTCAGCCCCATCAATTGGAAGACAAGCTCATGTCCCTTGCGTCAACTAAGAATGATTCTGGGGAAAAAACATTCACTCCAGGAGCAGAATATAGCTTTATTAGATCTAGAAGCTGGATCTTCTGATGGGGTTAATCAGCATAGATCCAGTGACAACAGTGGAGCTGCCATCGATTTCCACCAGCTGAGGATCTGGCCCTATTGACTGAGCGGAGCTATGGCAAATTTACATGACTTGGGATATATACTGCAATAAACTAATAAAGAAGGCCAAAAAAGGGTGTGTTTTTTGAGAATATCTGAAAGTTACCGTGAGATCTGAGGAAAGAATCTAACTCTGAGGTGTCTTTTCGATCCACCCTCCCACACCAGAAGATAAAGCTTATGGAAAGAAAGTTTTGCTAGAGCTGGCTAGCTACATATCCCTTGTAAAGCTTTTTAATTTGAATGTCCCAAGAATGAGACTGGAAACAAAATGGTGGGTTTACTCTTCCTGGCTCAATCCACAATCTAAGCTCCACAACTGAAAACAAAATGCCACTCACACCAAACAGCCCATCTTCTTCCTTGCTGGATTTGACTACCAATAGAATAAGGAAATGGGTTAGCCACAAAGCAAGATGTTTTCCCTGCAAAATATATCTATATCTATACTGATATCGATATTGATGTCTAGATATCGATATTGATATCGATATAGATGCTTTTTCCCCCCCCAAAATAGTGATTTTCCATCAAGAGGCCAAAAACGTGAACAATATCACACCAAAAATGGAATTTATTTTCATTTTCAACAAAAAAAAACAATTTTCAAATTTCAGGGCCTTCTATTTTGTAACTAAAGTCATTTTTTTTAGTGCAGGAAAAACCAAACCAAAGCAAAACCTTTTTTAGTGAGCTCTGTTTATTGCAACGGGTAGGAGCAGTTCCTGCCTACCCCAGAGTCACTGTGACAGGTTCTCTGCAGACAGGCAGATACCACTGTGTTGCTTACACTCAAGTCCTGATCCCATGAAGGCTAGAGGGTAGTTAACCATGGGTACAATTTACCAAGTATCATGATGGGCTCTCCATCCCCGGTAATTTAAAAATAAATACTGCATCAGTTCTAGTTTGAACAGGAATAATGCAGGGAATTCCCGTGACTAGGGTATCCACTGACACATCCCCAGCATACCAAACATTCCGATACTTCCTGACGGTGTGCTTGAGACTGTGCCATACATGGGACACAATTTTGAAGAATGTGTCCATGGGGGTGGCATGCTCTTCAAAATGTCATTCCCTGTCCGATACCAGGCAAAACCACATTCAGCTTTTGTCTCACTACCAGATGGTGGACAAATCTTAGAAAAGCAGGACTGTCTGTCCTAAAACCAGACTAATGGCCCGCCTACCAATGAAATGCTCACAGTGTTCATTTCTTTGGTTTTATAATCTATTAATCTATATGGCAGATATGGATTTTCAAAGGATCCTAAGGGCACCTGCCAGCCTTAGACATTTTTTGAAAATCTCTGCCTTAGCGTACAAAAGCTTAAATATAAGTTTAAATTCTGAAGTACAAGATGCCAAATCAGTGATGCAGGACAATCTGTTCCTGACTAATCATTTTAATGAAATGTGGAGCAAATTCTGATGGCTTTATGCAGCTTTTCCTTAGGCGGTTGTTTTCAATGGGGCTGTGTTTCGCAGGTAATCAGACTACATTATCATAATAATCCCTTCTAGGCTTAAAATTTATGTATGTACCTTAAGGAATCAGCCCTCCAAATCTAACTGATGACTAATTTGACTTCTTTAGGCTCCTTTGAAAATTCCTGGCAAACGCTCACCAAATTCGACAGTAGTATTGCCAGTGTGAGAAAAAAGATTGTTTCTAAGTAGCAGCTTCCAGGAAAGGAGAAATTAGAAATCCTATATGATTTTAATTATTATTGTGAAGTAGAATGAATAGCTAGCAGATGGCAGCAGTGGGGGGCTTAGCAAAGGGGCAGCTTTGCTTCCGATCCAGAAGTGCTTGAATCATTTTCACTGCCACTGGAATTGTCCTAGCTGCAACAGAAATTGCTGCAAAGGATGGATTGTATCAGAACTTTAAGGGTGCACTCTGCATTTGGTAATAGCATGTGCATGGAATGATAGAGAGATTTCATCAGTGCTGTTGTTTCTGCTTATTGCTCAGCACAAGTAAAGCAGGTTGAAAATTTTCCAGCAGAACAGTTCCTCAAAGGAAAATGCTAATTTGAGCCAACTGAAATATTTTATGACAATATACCTATTTCACAGCTTTTCAACAACTGCCTGCATAGTTTGGGTGCTATCACACTGGCCTTATAAGTCAGGGTTCATGAGTTCAAATCTCTCTGGGGCCTGTGATGCTATTTTGTACAGTCATGACAAGTGTGGAGAAAGTAAATAAGAAACTGTTATTTACTCCTTCTCATAACACAAGCAATAGGGGTCACTACATGAAATTAATAGGCAGCAGGTTTAAAACAAAGGAAAGGAAGTATTTATTCACACAACACATTGTCAACCTGTGGAACTCCTTGCCAGAGGATGTTGTGAAGGCCACGCCTATAACAGGTTCAAAAAAGAACTAGATAAATTTATGGACTATTAACCAGGATGAGCAGGGATGGTCTCCCTAGCCTCTATTTGCCAGAAGCTGGGAATGGGTGATGATATGGATCACTTTGATTACCTGCTCTGTTCATTCCCTCTGAAGCACCTGGCATTGGTCACTGTTGGAAGACAGGACACTGGGCTAGATGTACCTTTGGTCTGAGCCAGTCTGGCTGTTCATATTTTCACAGAAAAAATATTAAAATATTTCATTTTAATTTTACAATTTTGATAATATAATATAATATAATATAATATAATATAATATAATATAATATAATATAAAAGTCAAAACAAAACCTTTTCAATCTTATTACAGTGAAATGGTTTGATAGTTTTGGAAGGAAATACTTTTTGGAATATTTCATTTAATGAAAAATTCCAAATCTTTGGCCCATTTCAGGACAAAACCAAATTTAAAATCTCAGAATGTTCTGTGGAACTGAAGTTCTGAATTCTGACCCACTCTGATTACAAGTTATTTCTTCTGTGACTAGGAATATTACTGACTAGACTAGGGTTCCACTGCTAAATTATCATTTAATCTGCCTGGTATATGGACACCACACATATATGAAATCTGGGAAATCCAAAGGCGCTAAAAGCTGTGGAAACCTAAATCCCTTAGGCTTCTTTGAAAATCTCAGTTTAAGTATTTTTCTGCTCTCCTGTGGCTGAAGTGTAATATTTTCAGCCTGGAAGACAACTAAGGCCTGGTCTACACTACAAGTTTATGTCGAATTTAGCAGCATTAAATCGAATTAACCCTGCACCCATCCACACAATGCAGACATTTACTTCAATATAAAGGGCTCTTAAAATCAATTCTTGTACTCCTCCCTGATGAGGGGACTAGTGCTGAAATCAATATCGCCTGTTCGAGTTCGGGTTAGTGGACGCAATTAGATGGTATTGGCCTTCGGGAGCTATCCCACAGTGTACCATTATGACCGCTCTGGACAGCACTTTCAACTCAGATGCACTGGCCAGGTGTACAGGAAAACCCCTGCACCTCATCTCCTGTTTGGCCAGTTAAGATCATAGCACAGGTAACCATGCAGTCTGAGAATGGAAAAAGAGCTTCAGCATGGACCGTATGGGAGGTATTGGATCTGATCACTGTATGGGGAGACAATTCTGTGCTATCAGACCTACCTTACAAAAGACGAAATGCCAAAACATTTGAAAAAATCTCCAAGGGCATGATGGAGAGAGCCCACAACAGGGATTCAATACAGTGCTGCGTGAAAGTTAAGGAGCTCAGACAAGTGTACCAGAAAACCAAATAATCAAACAGATGCTCCGGGGCAAAGCCGCAGACATGCCACTTCAATGCAATTGATCCAGAAAGAAAGAGCTCATCTGAATGAGTGGAAGGACATAGTATCACAGTATAGGAAAGCAGTCAATGACCGTGAGGGCAGGAGGGACAAATGTGAGGACAGGAGGGACGATCGAGATGAAAGGTGGCGGCAAGAAGATCAGAGGAGGCAGGACGCAACGTTGGGGCTACTGCGGGATCAAATGGACGTGCTCCACTGTCTGGTGGAGCTTCAGGAATGGCAACAGGATCACAGAGTGCCGCTGCAACCCCTATTTAACTGCCCTCCCTCCTCCCTAAGTTCCATAACCTCCTCACCCAGACGCTCAAGAACGGGTGGGGGAGGCTCCAGGGACCCAACCACTCCACCCCAGTGGACAGCCCAAGCAACAGAAGGCTGACATTCAACAAGTTTTGAAGTGAAGTGTGGCCTTGTCCTTTCTCCATCCCCACCCCACCTGGGCTACCTTGGCAATAATCTCCCTATTTTTATAATCAATTAATAAAGAATACATGATTTTTAAATGATAGTGACTTTATTTCCTTAGAAAGCAAGCTGTGATTGAACGGGAAGGTGGGTTGCTTTCAGGGAATGAGTCAATCAAGGTGGTGGGTTTCCATCAAGGAGAAACAAACAGAACTTCCACAGCATTGCCTGGCCAGTCATGAAACTGGTTTTCAAAGCTTCTCTGATTCGCAGTGCTTCCTGGTGTGCTCTTCTAAATGCCCTGGTGTCTGTCTATACGTAATCAGCAGCCAGGTGATTTGCCTCAACTCCCCATAAACATCTCCCCCTTACTCTCACAGAGATTGTGGAGCACACAGCATTGTCTGAGCGAGTTGGTAAAGTGCACCAGTGTCCCTTTAAACATCCCAATGCACATTCTACCACCATTCTGCACTTGCTCAGCCTGTAGTTGAACAGCTCCTGACTACTGTCCAAGCTGCCTGTGTATGGCTTCATGAGCCAAGGCATTAAGGGGTAGGCTGGGTCCCCAAGGATAACTATAGGCATGTCAACATCCTCAACTGTTACTTTCTGGTCTGGGAAGTAAATCCCTTGCTGCAGCCATTTAAATAGACTAGTGTTCCTGAATATATGAGTGTCATGAACCCTTCCTGGCCATCCCATGTTGATATTGGTGAAACATCCCTTGTGATCCACCAGGGCTTGCAGCATCATTGAAAGGTACCCCTTGTGTTTTTTGTACTGGCTCCCCTGGTGGTCCGGTGCCAAGATAGGGATACGGGTTCCATCTATCGCCCCACCATAGTTAGGGAATCCCATTGCAGCAAAGCCATCTGCTTTGACCTGCACATTTCCCAGAGTCACTACCTTTCATAGCAGCAGCTTTGTGATTGCTTTGGTTACTTGCATCACAGCAGCCCCCACAGTAGATTTACCCACTCCAAATTGATACCCGACTGACTGGTAGCTGTCTGGCATTGCAAGCTTCCAGAGGGCTATCCCTACTCACTTCTCAACTGTGAGGGTTGCTCTCATCTTGGTATTCTGGGGCTTCAGGGCAGGGTAAAGCAAGTCACAAAGTTCCATGAAAGTGCCCTTATTCATGCGAAAGTTTTGCAGACACTGAGAATCATCCCACACTTGCAACACTATGTGATCCCATCAATCTGTGCTTGTTTCCTGCGCCCAGAATCGGCATTCCATGGTATGAACCTGCCCCATTAACACCATGATCTCCAAAGCACCGGGGCCCGAGCCTTGAGAAAATTCTGTGTCCATGTCCTCGTCATGCTCATCACCGCGCTGCCGTCGCCTTGTCTTCGCTTGGTTTTTCAGGTTCTGGTTCTGCATAAACTGCATGATAATGCATGAGATGTTTACAGTGTTCATGACTTCTGCATTGAGATGAAGGGGCTCCATGCTTGCCATGGTATGGCGTCTGCACTGAAAAAAGGCACAAAATGATTGTCTGCTGGTGCTCTTGGGAGGGGCGACTGATGACATGGCTTACAAGGAATTAAAATTAGCAAAGGGAGTGGCTTTGCATCAAGGAAAAACACAAACAACTGTCAAGCAGAATGACCCCCTCAAGGATTGAAGTCAAAACCTTGGGTTTAACAGGCCGTTGATTTCATGGAAGGAGGTAGGAGCAAATGAATACAAAACAAATCAGGTCTATTTCTTGTTTTGATCCACTCCATCTATCTTTTACATCTTAGGCTGGCAGCAGATGGTGCAGTACCACTGCTAGCCATTGTCATCTCCTGGGTGCTCGGCAGAAGATGCTGCATTACGACTGCTAGCCATCATCATCTCCTGGGTGCTCGGCAGAAGACAATGTTTTTTGCCCCATCAGACATTGGGATTTCAACCCAGAATTCCAATGGGTGAGGGAGATTGCGGGAACTATGTGATAGCTATGGAATAGTTACCACAGTGCAATGCTCCCGAAGTCGACGCTAGCCTCAGCACTATGGACGCACACTGCTGATTAATATGCTTATTGTGGACGCACGCACTCGACTTTATGCAATCTGTTGCCAAAAATCGAATTCTGTAAAATCAGAGTAATTCCATAGTGTAGATATTCCCCAAGGCCTCAGCCCTGCAGACATTAAGGTAAAGATGTGGATGCATTTAAATGCTGGAAAAAACAGGGCCTAACTGAGTGACTATACAGGTTAAATGCAGCCTTACCATCTCTATTCTATCTATTCATGTATAGGAAAGGGGACTAGCGATACTGGCTTAACTCACCTTTATGTCAATAGACCTGTATCCATTGTAGTGGTTGTACTGGTATAGCTATCTTTGTAAAAAAAACAACCCCTGGCACTAACATAGTTACAGCAGTACAAGACTTGGGTGCAGATGAGGCCTAAGGGTTTATCTGTTCACAGACATTAAGTGATGATCCCCCTTTTGACTAGCACACTGAGGATTGAAGTAGGAAACTCCAGAGCTAAATACAAAAGTCTCTGCAGCTTGAGCTAAAATTCTATAGCAGCTGACAGCAGGGGAGGCTCCAGGCCCCAGAATGCCAAGCGCGTGCTTGGGTCGGCTTGCCACGGGGGGCGCTCTGCTGGTAGCCGGGAGGGCAGCAGGCGGGAAGCCTTTGGCGGCATGCCTGCGGAGGGTCCGCTGGTCCTGCAGCTTCAGTGGATCTGTGGGACCAGTGGACCCTCCGCAGGCACGCCTGCGGGAGGTCCACCAGAGCCACTGGATCGGTGACCGGCAGAGCACCCCCAGCAGCATGCTGCCATGCTTGGGGCGACGAAATGTCTAGAGCTGCCCCTGGCTGACAGTAACAACTCATATCCTCTGTACATCATCTCTGAGGGGTCATCTAACACATTCATAAGTGCAATTTTTAAATGTGAACGTGCACAGATTGGTTCACAACTGGTTCTTTGGATTTAGTTGTGCCAGTACATTTGTGGGCTCAGGCCAAATGTTTATGTGCCATAATGACACTGAATTTGTTGTTTTTTTAATATAATTTTGACAGATAATATCAATGTTTATTTTAAAGCATTTTCCCCCTATTTTTATTGATTTAAATGTTCACGGTTGTGCAAAATTATAGGTAAGCATGAAATTATGGGGGATTAGAAAATTATTATTTAATATCAGTAGATGCCGAAATTCAAAATATTAACACTTTGTAGCCATTAAAAGACAAATAGTCAGCATCACATGTCAAAATATACAAAGTAAATTTTCTTAAAACAAACTCTAATATGTTCTCAAGCAGCATTTTTCTTACTTTGTCTGTCTATAAGTTTTGATTACTATGGATGGACCTTTGATCTAATCCAGTATGGCAGTTTGTATGTTCTTTTGTTATGCTGATGGAAATATGCTTTCATCAGAGTGAGTGTGTATACTGAAGTCAATGTTTACTGTTATTTACTGACTAAAATCAAATCCTTCCAAGCCCAGATGTAAGAGTCTCCGCATACAAAGTTGCACTAGTTCAGCTAAATCAGTATAAAATTGTACCTTCAGTTCTATCAGTACCAGTTTCCCTGTGGAAGGGCCGAAGTCCTGTTGACTTTCAAAAGGATTTAAACCCAGTTTTTCAAATGTATTTATGTATTGCTACATTCAGTGTGGCAAGCCCTCAGGCTCAGGTCCGCCAAGTATTTAGACACCTAAATCCCAATGAAATAAATATGAGTTAGGCACCTAACTGCCTTTAAAAAGATGGACTTAAGTGACTTAGACACTTATGAGCCTAAGACTTATTGAAATTAAATTGGACTAGCCACCTAAGGGCCAGATGTTCAAAGGTATTTAGGGGCCTAAAGAAGCAGCTAAGTGCTTGGTGGGATTTCCAAAAGTGCCTATGGCCCAGATCCTGAAAATTATTAGGCACCAAACTCCCATCAATATCAACGGGAATAAAGCGCCTAAATGCCTTTGAGCCTCTTGGCCCTTGGCACCTGGAGTCAACTGAATTTAGGAGCCTAAATGCTTATAAAATCTTCCCTTTAGGCTCCTAAATCCTGTGATGCTTTTCAAAGTTTTACTCATTAAACTTGAGTTCCCCAAGGCCTGATCAAATGCCCAGTGCAATGGGGCTCCTGGTGGTGACTGGTGCTCCCAGGCAGGACCCCAATACAAATAAATCCTAATTCATCGGGCTCAGCCTGGCTCAGATGCAGGGATTTTCCTATTGAACTCTCATGCCTTGCAAACCTCAGCAGCTTGTTCTTTGGCAAAGTCCCCCAATCCCCTGGGATTTCCAAGAACTTGTGTAAATTTAAAACTCTGCTAATGATAGAAACGAGTGACTGAGTTCAACTCAGAAAATAGGGGATTCATTGGGTGTGAGTTGTGGTTTCACATTGGATTCAGTTACAGGCCCTGGCCAGAGATGTGATACCCATAGCAAGGGGATGATTAAGATCCAAAATGACAAGCAACGGGAGTATCAGCCGTCGGAGTGCCTGCCACAGCAAAGGTGCACACAGCTTTGCCTCTGGGGTCTCCAGCTGGGGAGCAGCTTGCTCAGCTAGTCTAATGAGATCCCACCGGACATGTGCAGCCTCGCTGCTCCTGCACTGCTGCTTCCTTTCTTCATTGGCACAGAGGCAATTACTAGCAGGGCTCTAAGCCTGGCTGTACTCCCATGGGGTTAGAAGCAAGAAAAGCCTCCGCATCAATAAACACTCAGCCATAAACATTGGCTTCAGATTCTTTTTTTTCTTATCAGACTTGGGTTCCCAAATTACAAAAGACAGCAGAGAAATGAGTCTCTATGTGCATGTCTGTGCAGTACGCTGGGTGAAAGCAAGGAGAGTAGGCGGAATACAAACATCAGGCTTTTATTTGTATTATTACATAATAAACTGGTTTCATAGAATGAGAGTCTCTTTCCAGCTTCTTATTCACATTCGTTTGGTTAGCTCGGAGGATAATAGGAAATTATCATATGTTCACATTCACTTCTTACCTTGACATTATTATTATTATTATTATTATAATTATTATTATTATTATTATTAGCCTCTTGAGTAAGAACAGAAATATGAAAACAGGCTAATTCCCTGTTATCATTAATACTAAAAACTGTATAATAATAAACAGAACCACAAATATACAGTATTATATGTGACAATATCAATTAAAATATCAATACATTATTATTATTATTATTATTATTATTATTATTATTATTATTATTATTATTATTATTATTATCCTAATAAAGGCCTATACAATACTTCACTCCTATTTTGACAACTGAGGAAGGATTTGAGTGGTGTATTGGAATTGTGTTGGCCCTCTGCACAGGGGCTGAACTTTTCAAAGGGGCCTACGGGAGTTAGACGTGCTACTCTCCTTGATATTAGGAACGTAAGAACGGCCATACTGGGTCAGACCAAAGGTCCATCTAGCCCAGTATCCTGTTCTCTGATAGTGGCAGGTGAACCAAAGGGAATGAACAGACAGGAGTTCATCAAGTGATGTACGTCTTGTCACCCAATCCCAGCTTCTGGCTAATGAGGCTAGGGACTCCATCCCTGCCCATCCTGGCTAATAGCCATTTGATGAACCTATCTTCCATGAATCTATCTAGCTCCCTTTTGAATCCCTTATAGTATTGGCTTTCATAGCACCCTCTGGCAAGGAGTTCCAGAGGTTGTCAGTGCGCTGAATGAAAAAAATGCTTTCTTGTGTTTGTTTTAAACCTGCTACCTATTAATTTCATTTGGTGGTCCTTTGATCTTGTATTATGAGGAGTAAATAACACTTCCTTATTTACTTTCTCTATACCACTCATGATTTTATAGACCTCTATCATATCCCCCCTTAGTTGCCTTCTTTTTCAAGCTGAAAAGTCCCAGTCTTATTAATCTCTCCTCATATGGAAGCAGTTCTATACACCTAATCATTTTTGTTGCCCTTTTCTGAACCTTTTCCAATTCCAATATATCTTTTTTGAGACGGGGTGATCACATCTGCACTCAATATTGAAGGTGTAGGCGTACCAAGGATTTATATAGAGGCAATATGATATGTTCTGTCTTATTATCTATCCCTTTCTTGATGATTCCCAACATTCTGTTTGTTTTTTTGATTGCCTCTGCACATTAAATGGATGATTTCAGAGAACTATCCACGATGACTCCAAGATCACTTTTTTGAATGGTAACAGCTAATTTAGACCCCATCATAGTATATGCATAGTTAGGATTCTGTTTTCCAATGTGCATTACTTTGCATTTATCGACATTAAATTTCATCTGCTATTTTTTTTGCCCAGTCTCTCAGTTTTGTGAGATCATTTTGTAGCTCTTCGCAGTCTGCCTGGACTTAACTATCTTGAGTAGTTTGATATCATCTGCAAATTTTGCCACCTCACCGTTTACCCCTTTTTCCAGATCATTTATGTTAAATAGGACTGGGCCCAGTACAGACCCCTGAGGGACACCACTATTTACCTCTCTGCATTCTGAAAACTGACCATTTATCTTCCTATCTTTTAACCAGTTACCAATCCATGAGAGAACCTTCCCTCTTACAGCTTATTTTGCTTAAGAGCCTTGTCAAAGGCTTTCTGAAAATCTAAATATACTATATCCACTGGATCTCCTTTGTCTGCATGGTTGTTGACCCCCGCCGCAAAGAATTCTAGTAGATTGGTGAAGCATGATTTCCCTTTACAAAAAACATGTTGACTATTTCATTAGGATGTGAATGGATGTCTTAACTGAAAATCCCAGCCTGGGTGAATTTCATCCAAAGTGTGATCAAATTCATGTATTAGACAAAGTGAATCAATAGAGGTAAAGACAATTCACTCTAAATACTTTTTTACATATACTAATCTTAGGTGTGCATCTGGCAACTATAATAGTTGTGGGTTTGTGGTTTTTTTGTCCCAGGTCAGCATCTAGTCAATGCAAATTCACCACTTGCATTTTTCCTCCCTCTTCTCTTGAAAACCAATTTTTGTTTCAAACTGGAAAATCTGATTTCAAAAGTATCAGAATGTTTCACTCTGACTATTTTAAAATTGCCATACCTGACCCTGTTTGGCAAATGGTTTGGGTCTTGACAAACCAGCATTTTCTGATTTAAAAAATATATTAAGAAATTCCCCATCAGCTGTAACACAGAAAGTTTGCAATTAGAATGGACAAGTCAAACAGAAGGTGAAAGGAAATGGATCAAGTGATTTACTCAAGTTCAAAATGTCAACACTGCTCTACACATGGTGTTTTCTGTCTTTATAATTATCTTGGGCATGGATTGTTTGTTTGTTTGCTTTTGTTTTGACTGGAATAATGATACTGGTACCACAGTATGGATGATGCTATATTGGTATAAATATGCTTTATATTAGTAGTATTACTCATTCCTCTTCCTGTACTTGAATAAGCTACAGTGGCGTAAAACACCATTAAATCAGTATAACTTTCTACCTTAGACCAACATAACTTAGAAACATTTTAGCCATTGTTGACTTTTTTAAAAGTGCCCTAATTAGAATAAATTTCTGAAAGAAAAGGCATTTTAAACTATGGAACATTGGCATTTTTCATTTCAAAAAATGTCAAAACAAAATATTTCAACAATTGTTGGACATGCTTTTCAAATTTTTTTTCTACTAGAAACATTTCTCAAGTCCAACTCTTTCCTGTGAAAAGTTCAGTTTTGACCAACTGGTCCTTTCCTGGGAGAGAAGGGGGAAAGGAATCGTGCTTTATTTTCTATGCACATTTGCTGCAACAAAAATATTGATAGCAATGATAACTCAGAACGGTTGCCAGTGGTCTATTTCCTAATTACAGCTGTAATACAAATAGCAATAAGAATGATAAATTACAATGTAATATCTCAGCACTACTTTAATAAACAAAATGATAATCATAGTTAATATGATTCCCTAGAGTGTATTTTCAAGTGTCCCAAGCAGGATTGTCTCTTACAGTACATTAGAGAAATAAGAGGTAACATATTTTATTGGACCAATTTCTGTTGGTGAAAGAGACAAGCTTTTGAATTTACCCAGAGCTCCCCTTCAGCTCTGGGACAGATACTCAGAGAGTGACAGCTAAATATAAGCTGGAATAGATTCTTAAGCATAAGAAGTTAATACATGTTGCCAAGAGACCATTCAAGGTGAAGTGACAAGTTAACACCTCTACAGTCCCAGGACAAAGGTGGGTTAGTGGGTTACAGATTGTTGCAATGAGCCATATCCAGTGACTTTATCGAGTCTGTGATTTTTACACTATGTTGTCTGTTTTTCCACTTCCCATGACAACATCAGAGATAGAACATTCACTTTATGAGAATTCTCCCCACTCAATTCACTATTTCCTATGGAAGAGGTTTATCCTCCCTGCTTCCCTCAAGGTGGATTTCACTTCCTGGTTCCTTAGGACGTAGATCAGGGGTTTAGCACTGGGATGAAGATGCTGTACATGAAGATGACTATCCTCTCCATCTCACAGTGGCTTTCCAAGGGTGCTGGCATGAAACCAAAGAGAAGCAGATAGAGAAAAGTCAACCCAATGAGGACAGACACACAGGTAGAGAAAGCTGACCTAGAGTGACAAAATGAGCGACAAAAAATGTTTTTAAAAGTCTGTGGATCTGCAAAGACTGAAATGCCTTGAACACAATTGTGGGCATTTTGGATTCATTTAATGCATGTTCTTCCAGGGACAGGGTTTTCTGTTCAGGAATTTCTTCAGGGAAGATTTCACCTCCCCATTTCTCAGGTTGTATATCAGGGGGTTCAGGACTGGGGTGGCAATGCTGTACATGAGAGTGGGTATCATGTCTCTTTCAGAGGAGACCCCAGGGGCGGCAGCTATGTAGTTGCCAAGAACTGGTATATAGAAAGAGACACCACGGTGAGGTGGGAGGCGCAGGTCGAGAAGGCCTTTCTCCTGCCTTCTCGAGACTGGACCTTCAGGAGGAGGAAAGAAATGATGTAAATGTAGGAGAGGAGTGTGAGGATGAAGGAACTCAGACCGAGGACTGCAGCATCTACGTTGACAAGGATCAGGTTGAGGTGGGTGCTGCCGCAGGCCAGGCTCAGCAGGGGCTTGATGTCACAGAAGAAGTGGGAGACATGGTTGTGGCCACAGAAGGGCAGCCTGGATGCCAAGACGGTGGTCATCAGGGCATGCAGGAAACCGGTGGACCAGGTGGCTGCTGCCAGGAGCAAGCAGGCCTTGGGCTCATGACCAGCCTGTAGCGCAGCGGGTTGCAGATGGCTACGTAGCGGTCATAGGCCATGACAGCCAGAAGTATGGCCTCACTGCTGCCCAGGAGGTGGAAGAAGTGGAGCTGGGCCAGGCAGCCAGCAAAGGAGATGGTCTGGTGCTCTGACAGGAAACCAGACAGCATCTTGGGCATGGTGACTGTGGAGTAGCAGATGTCCAGGCAGGAGAGATTACCCAGGAAAAAGTACATGGGGGTGTGGAGTCGGGGCTCAGCCAGCACCACAGCCAAGATGGCCCCATTACCCAGCAGGCTGGTCATGTAGAGGAGGAGGAAGAGAGGGAAGAGGAAGTGCTGCAGTCCCTGGAGATTGGTCAGGCCGAGAAGGACAAAATTGCTTGCCTCTGTCTGGTTCTCCATTGCTGGGGTGGAATGGGAGATGTGTTGGAGCAGAAAGAGTTGCAACTCTCCTTGCAGTTTGTATTTCTATAAGCACCTTCCACCCAAAGTCTCAGAGTGCCTGTGAGTCATTAATTTAACCTTTCCAATGCTGCTGTGGGTTAGCACCCTCATTTTACAGTTGGGGAAATGCAGCTGGAGAGGGGTGATATATTATCTACATAGCTATAGCAATAAAAGTGCATTGGTTGCACAGGTGAACACTTGAATGTAAGGAGATGGCAGATAATGTACAGTTGCCTGTGCAACCTTAATTCTGTCCCTTGTGCAGCTGTCCTGTGCACTTAAAAAAGCAAGAATCTCATGGAAGAAAACAGTAGGGCTCTTTCTGCGCTTGGAGCTGGGGTACTATTCCCAACTTGCATATCCGTGCTAGCTCTGCTTAAACTAGCATGCTAAAAATATCACTGTAGCCATGCTAGCTCAGGCAGGGGCAAACAGCAGTATGAGCTAGCTGCCTCAAGTACATATGTGATAGAGTGGGGATTTCCCCTTTTTATGCTGTATGTGAGCCTATGTGAATCTTACGGTTTTGCATGAATGCTGCATGTGCCTCACTTTCCATCTGTATTGCACCAATATCTAGGTGGTGCGAATAAGAGTGTGTGACTGTTGAGGGGGCTGCTCCAGCTGCCTGCATGAATTCTATCACCGTCCCTTCATAACCTGAGACCCAGAAGGGGGATGCAACCAGGTGACTCTTGGCCCGGGAAGCAAGACAAAGGCCAGAGGAGGAGTAACAGGCAGGGCAAGGCAAGGACCAGGTAGCTGGAAGCGAGTCAGTCTCTGCTGGCTTGGGGCGCAGGGGGAGGACCAGAGCTCTGATTCTGGGCTCCGCTCCCCCAAAGATGGACTTGGCTGAAAGTCCATCTTTGTACTTTGTGATTTCTGTACTCACAAGCTCTGTTCTACACGGTGTTCCTGTCAGTTAATAAACCTTCTGATGTATCAGTTGGCTGAGAGTCACGTCTGACTGCTTAGTGAGGGTGCAGGGCCCTCTGGCTTCTCAAGGAGCCCCGCCCAGGCAGACTCGCTGTGGGAAGCGCAAGGTGTGGAAGGTGATGCTGAATTCTCCAAGATCAGACTCAGGAAGGTCGAAGCTGTGTAAGCTTCTTGCCCTGAAGACAGTCTGCTCAGAGAGAGGAGGCTACTCTAGAGTCCTGACCGGCTTCATATGGAATAATACCAGAGCAGTGCCCCAGTAACTCCATAACAACTCAGGGCATGGGTTCAGATCCCACCTTTATCACCAGTTGATCAGTCCCCACAACAGTCACACTCCCTTATTCCCACCACCTAGACATTGGTGCAATACACAGGAAACTGAGGCACACACAGCATTCATGCAAAACAGTAAGGCTCACATACAACACAACAAGGGAAAAGCCCCACTTCATAATATCTCTTCCTCCTTTGAGACCGAACGGAGCGGGGTCACTTTAGCCAGTGACCTGGGGAAGTTCAGGCCTCTATCTCTGGGACAAAGCATCAGCTATAACATTTCAACTCCCCTTAACGTGGACCACCTCCATCTCATAATCCAGGAAGGACAGACTCCACCTCAGGAGCTTGGCATTGGCCCCTCTCATCTGGTGCAGCCACAGCAGGGAGAGTGGTCCAGATACACAGTGAAGCACCACCCAAATAGATCCCGCTGCAGCCTTTTAAGAGCCCACTCCATGGCCAGACGTTCCTTCTCTATGGCTGCATAGCCCTGCTCCTGGGGCTTCAGCTTCCTGCTTAGATACAGGATGTGGTGTTTCTCCCCCTTTGCATTAGTCTACCTTGGCACCATGCCAAGCCCTGTGTGTGGGGATCAGTGAACACTATAAAGGTCTTGTCAAAGTCTGGGTTTCCCTGCACCAGGCCCTTGACCAGATCCTCCTTCAGCGTGCAGAGAGCCCTCTGGCACTGCCCGGTCTAGACGAGCTTGTCTGGCTTCCCCTTCCTGCACAGCTCAGCTATTGGAGCTGACACAGAGCTAAAGTGGGCACAAACCTCCGGTAGTGTCCCGCCCTCCCAGTAAAGTCTGAGGAGCAGGCCAGTCTCTCATCGCCCCCACCTTGACTGGCTCTGGCTTTAGGCAGCTGCTCCCCACCTTGTGGCCCAGGAACAACCTCTGCCATCCCCACCTTGCACATCCCAGCTTTTACAGTCAGCCCTGCATCCTGGAGGTGACTTAGCCCCTCTTCACCTGGGACACACGGTCCTCCCAGGTCTGGCTAACTGCACAAATATCAGCAATCTACGTTAAGGTAAAATTATCCTTCCCCCTCAGTAACTGATCCGCCTGGTGCTGGCAAGTGACCAGTGCCTCCTTGAGGCTGAAAGGTAGGACCAGAGATTTGTACCCCACAGGGGTGACTAAAGCAGGTTTCAAACTGGCTTCTGGATCCAAAGGCACCTGCCAGTAGACTTTGGTGAGATCCCAGTTCATGGGGTACCGAGTCCCCCACAACATGTCTAGGATCTCATCAGGCCTAGGCATAGGGCAGGCACCAGACATGGTGATTGCATTGAGCTTCTGACAGACCACACAGAAGTGGATCGCATCCCCCTCCTGGATCTCAGGTTACAAAGGGGTGGCCATAGCTTCCATGAAGGCAACTGGAGCAGCCCCCACAAAAGGCACCCTTATTCCCACCACCTAGACAGTTTCCCTGCTATACACATGGAAACTGAGACACACGCAGCATTCATGCAAAACAGTAAGACTCACAGAGGCTTACATACAACATAACAAGGGAAAATCCCCACTTTGTCACAACATATAAAAGAGGTCCGGGCAGGATTGTACCAGTGAAGGCAAGCCCGTGCCGCTCCTTACCCCTGCCCAGGTTACTGCAGCTACACTATTATTTCAGAGTGTTACTTGAAGCAGAGATAGTGTGAGGATGTCTATGTGAGCTGGGAATTGCACCGCCAGCTCCAAGTGTAGATGTAATTAAAGACTGTCTCATAATGTGCACATACAATGGTGCAGAATTCTGGTTTCACAGGCAGCTTCACGCCGTGCACAGACAACCTGTCGAACTCATTGCCAAGAGATGTTGTGAAGCGCAAAGGTTAGATTGGATTAAAAATTAGATAAGTTGAGGGAGGCTAAGTCCATGAATGGCTGTTAGCCAAGAGTGTCAGAGACTCAACACCATGCTCTGTGTGTCCCTAATCCTCAGGCTGCCATAAGCTGGGAGTGAATGAATCATAGAATGATGGAATATCTGGGTTGGAAGAGACCTCAGGAGGTCATCTAGTCCAACTCCCTGCTCAAAGTAGGACCAATCCCCAACTAAATCATACCAGACAGGGCTTTGTCAAGCTTGACCTTAAAAACCTCTAAGGAAGGAAATTCCACCACCTCCTTAGATAACCCATTCCAGTGCTTCACCACCCTTCTAGTGAAAACTTTTTCCTAACAGCCAGCCTAAACCTCCTCCACAGAAACTTGAGACCATTACTCCTTGTTCTGCCATCAAGTATCACTGAGAACAGTCTAGATCCATCCTCTTCGGAACCACCTTTCAGATAGTTGAAAGGAGCTATCAAATCCCCTCTCATTCTTCCCCTCTGCAGACTAAATAATCCGAGTTCCCTCAGCCTCTCCTCACAAGTCATGTGCTCCAGCCCCCTAATCATTTTTGTTGCCCTCTGCTGGACTCTTTCCAATTTTTTTCCACATCCTTCTTGTAGTGTGGGGCCCAAAACTGGACACAGTAGTCTAGATGAGGCCTCACCAATGTCGAATAGAGGGCAATGATCACGTCCCTCGATCTGCTAGCAATGCGCCTACTTACACAGCCCAAAATGCTGTTAGCCTTCTTGGAAACAAGGGCACACTGTTGACTCATATCGAGTCCACTGTAACCCCTAGGTCCTTTTCTGCAGAACTGCTTCCTAGCCATTCAGTGCTTAGTCTGTAACAGTGAAGGGGATTCTTCCATCCTAAGTGCAGGACTCTGTACTTGTCCTTGCTGAACCCCATCAGTTTTCTTTTGGCCCAATCCTCCAATTTGTCTAGGTCCTGTCATAAACAGATAGCTAAGGGTTAACGTCTCTTTCACCTGGAAAGAAGTAATCTGAAACACCTGACCAGAGGACCAATCAGGAAACCAGACTTTTTCAGGTCTGGGTGGAGGGAAGGTTGTGTGTGAGTCCTTTGTTTTTTTGGGTCTTCTGTCTGTCTCTCTCTCGGCTATGAGAGGATTTCTGTTTCCTGCTTTCTAATCTTCTGTTTCCAAGTTGTAAGTACAAATATAGTAAGGCAGTAAGGTTTCTATTGTTTTCTTTTGTATTTACCTGGGTATAGTTGCTGGAGTGTTTTGAATTGTATTCTTTTTTAATAAGGCTGTTTATTCATATTTCTTTTAAGCAATTGACCCTGTATTTGTCACCTTGATACAGAGAGACCATTTTTATGTATTTTTCTTTCTTTTTACATAAAGCTTTCTTTTTAAGACCTGTTGGAGTTTTTCTTTAGTGGGGAACTCCAGGGAATTGAGTCTGTGCTCACCAGGGAATTGGTGGGAGGAAGAAGTCAGGGGGAAATCTGTGTGTGTTAGATTTACTAGCCTGACTTTGCATTCCCTCTGGGTGAGGGGGGAAGAGAGATTAGCTCTCGGTACTTCTGTTTTCCAAGGCTGGGAACGGGGAGGGTAGAATCCCTCTGTTTAGATTCACGGAGCTTGCTTGTGTGTGTCTCTCCAGGAACCTGGAGGGGGGAAGGGAAAAGGTTTATTTCCCTTTGTTGTGAGACTCAAGGGATTTGGGTCTTGGGGTCCCCAGGGAAGGTTTTTGGGGGGACCAGAGTGCCCCAAAACACTCTAATTTTTTGGGTGGTGGCAGCTTTACCACGTCCAAGCTGGTAACTAAGCTTGGAGGTTTTTATGCTAACCCCCATATTTTGGACGCTAAGGTCCAAATCTGGGACTAGGTTTATGATAAACCTCATCAGTTTTCTTTTGGCCCAATCCTCCAATTTGTCTAGGTCCCTCTGTATCCTATCCCTATTCTCCAGCATATCTACCGCTTTTCCCAGTTTAGTGCCATCTGCAAACTTGCTGAGAGTGCATTCTACGCCATCCTCCAGATCATTAATGAAGATATTGAACAAAACTGGCCCCAGGACCAACCCTTGGGGCATCCCTCTTGAAACCGGCTGCCAGCTAGACATGGAGCCGTTGATCACTACCTGTTGAGCCTGATGATCTAACGAGCTTTCTGTCCATCTTATAGTCCATTCATCCAGCCCATACTTCTTTAACTTGCTGGCATAAATTCTGTGGGAGATAGTATCAAAAGCTTTGCTAAAGTCAAGAAATAACACATCCACTGCTTTCCCCTCATCCACAGACCCAGTTATCTCCTCATAGAAGGCAATTAGGTTAGTCAGGCATGACTTGCCCTTGGTGAATCCATGCTGACTGTTTCTGATCACTTTCCTTTCCTATAAGAGCTTCAGAATTAATTCCTTGAAGACCTGCTCCATGATTTTTTCAGGGACTGAGGTGAGGCTGACTGGCCTGTAGTTTCCCAGATCCTCCTTCTTCCCTTTTTTAAAGAGGGGCACTACATTAGCTTTTTTCCAGTCATCCGAGACTTCCCCCGATTGCCATGAGTTTTCAAAGATAATGGCCAATAGCTCTGCAGTCACATCTGCCAACTCCTTTAGCACCCTCAGATGCAGCACATCCGGGCTCATGGACTTGTGCTCATCCAGTTTTTCTAAATAGTCCCAAACTGCTTCTTTCTCCACAGAGGGCTGGTCACCCCCTTCCCATGCTGTGCTGCCCAGTGCAGCAGTCTGGGAGCTGACCTTGTTTGTGAAGACAGAGGAAAAAAAATCATTGAGTACATTAGCTTTTTCCACATCTTCTGTCACTAGGTTGCCTCCCACTTTCAGTAAGGGGCCCACACTTTCTTTAACTTTCTTCTTGTTGCTAACATCTGAAGAAACCCTTCTTCTTACTCTTAACATCTCTTGCTAGCAGCAGCTCCAAGTGTGATTTGGCCTTCCTGATTTCACTCCTGCATGCCTGAGAAATATTTTTATACTCTTTGGTCATTTGTTCAATCTTCCACTTCTTATAAGCTTCTTTTTTGTGTTTAAGATCAGCAAGGATTTCACTGTTAAGCCAGACTGGTCTCCTGCCATATTTACTATTCTTTCTGCACATCGGGACTTTTTTTTCCTGCAACCTCAATAAGGATTCTTTAAAATACAACCAGCTCTCCTGGACTCCTTTCCCTATCATGTTATTCTCACAGGGGATCCTGCCCATCAGTTCCCTGAGGGAGTCAGAGTCTGTTTTCTGAAGTCCAGGTCTATATTCTGCTGCTCTCCTTTCTTCCTTGTGTCAGGATCCTGAACTTGACCATCTCATGGTCACTGCCTCCCAGGTTCCCATCCACTTTTGCTTCCCCTATTAATTCTTCCCAGTGTGTGAGCAGCAGGTCTAGAAGAGTTCTGCCCCAGTTGGTTCCTCCAGCACTTGCACCAGGAAATTGTCTCCTACACTTTCCAAAAACTTCCTGGATTTTCTGTGTACTGCTGTATTGCTCTCCCAGCAGATGTTAGGGTGATTAAAGTCTCCTATGAGAACCAGGGCCTGCCATCTAGTAACTTCTGCTAGTTGACGGAAGAAAGCCTCGTCCACCTCATCCCCCTGTCTGGTGGTCTATAGCAGACTCCCACCACTACATCACCCTTGTTGCTCACATTTCTAAATTTAATACAGAGACTCTCAGGTTTTTCTGCAGGGGATGGATCATTCAAGAATTGACCTGTCCAGTTCATTCCCTCTGAAGCACCTGACACCAGACCCTGCTGAAAGACAGAATAGAAGGCTAGATGGATCATTGGTCTGACCCAGTGTGGATGTTATTATGTTCTTACTTGTAAACCGGGCATTTTCTCACTGCTGAGTTAGTGTTTCAAATTGCAAGTTGAATAAGATCAATTTACATAAATGTTATTTCTAAATTCTACCATGTTTAGTTTTAATAACCTCACATTATGCGTCATCAGAATGGGCTTAACCCTGAGCACTGCTGCAAACCCTGTTACTGCTTCCACCAAAGTACTAATTACATTAGCTGGGTGCAGGAGAAGGGCGTTATCCAAGAGATCATGTGTCTGGGTGGATGAGGCCAGGTGTTGGGTCTGGGAGATGGCCAAGGGAAGCCCAGCAAAGAATAATAAGAATAGCCATACTCTGTCAGACCAAAGGTCCATCAAGTCCAGTATCCTGTTTTCCGACAGTGACCAACACCCGATGATTCAGAGGCAATGGACAAAACAGGGTAATTTTTGAGTAACCCATCCCCTGCCTCTCAGTCCTAGCATCTGGCAGTCAGAGACCTAGGGGAACACAGAACATGAGGCTACCCAGCCTGGCTAATAGCTAGGGCCCTACTAAATTCTCATCCATTCTGGTCAATTTCATGGCCAGCAGGTTTTCAAATTGGTCAATTTCACAATTCATCTGAAATTTCAGGGTGTTCTAACCATGGGATTCCTGACCCAAAATGGGATCATGGGAGGGAGGGGGAGCGGAGAGGGATGGGCAAAATTGTTGTGAGGAGGGGGTCTCAAGATTGCCACCCTCATTTCTGTGCTGCCTTCAGGGCTGGGCTAGAGGAGGTTCCCGGAGGTGGAGGCGGGTAGGTGTCAAGGGTTCCTAGCTGCTAGTCCAGGCCAGTGGCAGATTAAGGCTGGGGTCCTGGCCAGTTTATGAGTCCCCATGAAAAATTTGTGCCCCAGCCATGGAAGAAGCTCCAGAGGCTGTAGCCCCCTACCTGGTCACCCCAAGTCCTGGCAGGAGCCGTGGGGGAAGAAGTCTTGAGTCTGGGTACATTGAGCCTGAGGGGCGGAAACTTTGAGCCTGGGCAACCCTAAGCCCCAGCTGGAGACACGGTGGTAGAAGCCCTGAGCTCAGCTTACCCCAGCTGGAGCTGCCAGGAGCAGAAGCCCCATAGTCAGCTAGAGCCAATGGGGGGAGGAAGCCCTGAGCTCCGCACCCCAAGCCATGGCAGGAGCCTGGGGAAGCAGGGAACAGAAGCCAGGAGCCCAGCGCCTCGGCTGCTCCAGTGCAGAAGTGAGGATGTATCACTGCCTATCGAGGTGAGTCTGACCTCCCACCAAGAGTGGCCATGCAGGGCAAGGACAACTCCTCTCCCTGCCCAGCCTGGCAAGACTTGCAGCTAGGAGCCCCAGATTTCACGGAGAAGGGCAGATTTCACAGTCTGTGATACATTTTTCACAGCCATGAAATTGGTAGGGCCCACAAATAGCCATTGATGGACCTATTCTCCCTGAAATTATCTAATTCTTTTTTTGAATCCATTTATGCTTTTGGCCTTCCTTTATCAATGAGGTTCACGGATTCACAGTGTATTGTATGAGGAAGTACTTTCTTTTATTTATTTTACACCTGCTTCCTATTAATTTCACTAGGTGCACCCTGGTTCTTGTGTTATGTGAAGGGGTAAATAACACTTCCCTATTCATTCTTTCTACACCTTTCATGATTTCTTAGACCTCTATCATATCCTCTGAGGATTTGCCTCTGCTGATAAAAAGAGTGAATTGTTATAAGCTCTTCGGTTCCATATCATACCTGAGTAAACGTCATTCCTCTTGATGCTGAAATATTATAAAAATGACATGGGATAAAGTCCACTGTAGGGGAAATTTCAGAGATGATTGAACCCTGAAAATCTTGATGACCGTGCAAGTGAGCCATCCTTTTATTACAGTCACACTCTCTGAAACACCTAGGTCGTTAGCAGTGAAGGGAAATTTCCTTTCATCTGACAGCTCGCCTCACTTGAGAATTTCAAGCTGCAAAACAAACAAGACCAACATTTCCTGGAGAGATGGAAGTCAACAATATTGTGAGGAGTAGAGCTGGCTAAAATCAAAAAGAGCAACTGATTTGCAAATATTTTCACTGGCATATATTTCACTCAATTTCTGTAAACAGTATTTGCATAGTGAAGTACTTCTTTTTGAGAGGCTGGGAAAGCCATGCTGGTGTGGTATGTGGAGGTTGTAGAAACAAAAGAGATGAGCTGAGAACATCAAAGCTAGTGGAGGGATATTGATGTCCAGGCCTCATTCAAATTAATGAGTATTAGTGGGCATTGGGTGTATAGGCCTCTTGAAAATCAATAGATACCATAACTCAGGGGTCCCCAATGCGGTGCCCGCGGGTAACATGGCACCCGCGGGGGCATCTTAATGCACCCCCGTCCTGGCCACCGGGAAAGCACCCGCCGAAATGCCACAGCGGCAGTTTGGCGGGGACGCCTCTTGATCATGCCACTTGCCACCAAGTGACATCATCGAGAGGCATCGCCCCTGAATTTTGGCGGGGATGCCTCTCGATGACGCCGCTTGTCAATGGCAAGCGGCGTCATCAAGAGGCGTCGCTCCCGAATTTCAGCAGGGACGCCTCTCGATGACATCGCTTGTCGACGGCAAGCGACATCATCCAGAGGCGTCGCACCTGCCAGCTGAAAAGGTTTGGGACCACTGCCATAACTGATGTATAAGCATTTGAATAGAACTAAATAAAGACAGAATCTGGCTTCAAAGCTTGGGGCTTACAGCATATTTCCAAAGGTATTTAGGTACCTCAAAATGCACCTACTGGTAGTTACACAAGCATTTAAAAAGGAACATAAGACTAGTCAGACTGGGCCAGACCAAAGATTCATCCAGCCCAGCATCTTGTCTTTTGACAGTGGCCAACACCAGATGCCCTAGAAGGAACAAACAGAACAGGTAATCATCAAATGATCCATCCCCTGATGCCCATTCCCAGCTTCTGGGACACCATCCCGAACATCCTAGTCAATAGCCATTGATGGACCTATCCTCCATGAACTTATCTAGTTTTTTATTGAATCCTATTACAGTTTTGGCCTTCACAACATCCTCTGGCAAGGAGTTCCTAAGTGTGTTAGGCATCTAATGCCTCTTTGGCTCACTTGATGGAGTGCTCTGTCCCCCTCTAGCGGCAACTATGCATGTGGAGTGGTTGATGTGTTGCTATGGCCATGGTTAACAGAACTGTGTCTTTTAGCCCCAGTAGTAGGAACTTTTGCTTTACTATCCCAAGATTCTAAGTTTTGATTACTGATGCTGATGTTTCCAGCAGAAAATTGAGATTTACTTTTCTGATGAGAACTCAATATGTTTTGAGAAAAGCCAAATCCTTTAATAGAAAACACAGAAAGGTAGGGATGGAAGGGACCTCAAGAGGTCACTTGGGTCAGCCCCCCATGCTGAGATAGGACTGAGGAAACCTAGACCATCACTGACAGGTGTTTGTCTAAACTGTTCTTAAAAACATCCAGTTATGGGCATTCCACAACCTCTCTTGGTAATCTGTTCCAGAGCTAAGCTAGCTATAAACTTAGAAACTTTTTCCTAATATCCAACTTAAATTGTCCTTGCTGCAAATTAAGCCAATTCCTTTTTATCCGGCTCTTGGTGAATGTAGTGAGCAATTGATCACCTTCATCTTTATAACAATCTTTTACTATAAACGTTGAAGCTCTGAACAAAGGACTGAATGACCCATCCAAGCTGTGGATGTGTTCTAGAGGGACTTTCAAGCCAGGAATCTCACCAATACTGCTAAGAACCTGATATGTGGATTTTGAATCTTTGTATGTATGTGGGTGCTTTATTATTTAACAGCTCTCTTCTTGTTCTTTCTATTTTTCTTTATAACAAACCTTTAGTTTTAGGCACTAAAGGATTGGCTGTCAGTGTGATATTCTGGGTAATATCCAAACCTATATTGACCTGGTAACATAGCTGGCCCTTTGGGGTCAGAAGAACATTTTGTAGATGTGAACAAAGTTTTTTAAATTACTTCTCGCTTTTACTGGACCTATGTGCTGACTG
The DNA here is from genome assembly GCF_007399415.2 of Gopherus evgoodei. NCBI lineage: Eukaryota > Metazoa > Chordata > Testudines > Testudinidae > Gopherus > Gopherus evgoodei. Next base: position 17,458,482 of record NC_044342.1, on the reverse strand, counting down.
GAAACCAGAGAACTGGAATGCAATAAAAAGGTCTATATGATTTCTTTTTTGCTTATTGATAACTAGATAACTCCTTTATCCTCAGTTTCCCCTCCTGTAAAGCAGGAGCCTCTCCCAGCTGTTGCTCCTGCCTCTCTGTGGTGCACAACTCACAGCTCGCTGGTTCTACCAGCTGCCATGCAGGGAAGGGACCCAGCTGCACTATATGACGGAGCAGGGCTGGCAAAACCTGGCAGAAAGCAGGGGAGCACGTGACCCTTGTGCGCCCTATGCGTTGCCTCAGGTTTGACATGATTTGTTCTTAAAAATCCATGCTGGCTCTCACTTATCACCTAGGTTTGATGAGTATTGTAAATTATAGAGAAAATAAAACCTAGAATTTCCTAATTAGTATGTAAGAAATCCAAACATGTTAATTTGTGGAATTATGCAAATAGTTCACCCATATAACCTTAAATCTGACCTATCATGGAGTTTTCCAGTTTCCTAGAGAGTGAAACTCAGGGAAATATTATGCACATGCTCTATTTGAATAATTTTATTTATTTTATACGATTAGTGATCATTCCCCTTTGTCTCCCCCACATTATGTCTTTAACTCAAAGTTTATCCAATAACAGACTATAAAGTGGAGCTAATGTTCAGAACTCTTCAGTAATTTTGGGATAAATATATTACAAGTATGTTGTAATTTTTCCCAGAAGGACACAGGATAGTCACCATTATAATTAAACAAAACCCAAACATCTTACAATAAGAAATGACATTTGAGTTCCCACATAACTTTAATTCTGCTCTGCAGTGACACCACTAAGGGGAAATTGGAATAAAAAAGTACTATTCTTAAAAAAAAAAAATCGTACGTCAACAAAGACTAACATTTTTTTTGTCTTCTTTTAATTCATGTTCATTTAGGGAAGAGATTTCTGTTCAGGAATTTCTGTAGGGCTTTTTTCATCTCCTTGTTTCTCAGGGTGTAGATCAGGGGGTTCAGAACTGGGGTGATGATGCAGTACATGAGGTGGGTATCATGTCTCTTTCAGAGGGGAAACCCGGTGAGGAAATCATGTAGTTGCTGAGGACTGGCATATAGAATAGAGACACCACGGTGAGGTGAGATGCGCAGGTGGAGAAGGCCTTTCTCCTACTTTCCCGTGAGTGGATTTTCAGGAGGAGGAAGGAGATGATGTAGATGTAGGAGAAGAGGGTGAGGACAAATGAACTCAGACCAAGGACACCAGCATCGATGTTGAGCAGGGTCAGGTTGAGGTGGGTGCTGCCGCAGGCCAGGCTCAGCAGGGGCTTGATATCACAGAAGAAGTGGGGGACAAGGTTGGAGCCGCAGAATTGTAGCCAGGAGGTCATGACTGTGGATGTAAGGGCGTGCAGGAAGCTGGTGGACCAGGTGGCTGCTGCCAAGAGCAGGCAAGTCTGTGGACTCATGACCAGCCTGTAGCGCAACGGGTTGCAAATGGCAACATAGCGGTCGTAGGCCATGACAGCCAGCAGCACGGCCTCACTGCTGCCAAGGAGGTGGAAAAAGTGGAGCTGGGCCAGGCAACCGGCAAAGGAGATGGTCTGGTGCTCATACAGGAAACCAGACAGCATCTTGGGCACAGTAACTGTGGAAAAGCAGATGTCCAGGCTGGCGAGGTTGCTGAGGAAGAAGTACATGGGGATGTGGAGCTGGGGTTCGGCCACTACCGTGGTTATGATGGCCCCATTACCCAACAGGCTGGTTACACAGAGCAGGAGGAAGAGAGGGAAGAGGAAGTGATTCAGCCCTGGGAGATTGGTCAGGCCCAGGAGGACAAACTCACTCACCTCTGTCTGGTTCTTCATTGCTGAGGATGAGAGGGACACATGCCAGCACAGAAAGAGATGCACAAATTGCTGTAATTTGTATTTCAACAAGCACCTGCCACCCAAGTTCTCAGAGTGCCTAGTGATTATTAATTTAACCTTCCAACTCCTGCTACAGGTTAGCATCTCCATTTCATAGTCGGGGAAATGGCAGTAGAGAGGGGCAATGTATCATCTATATACCTGTATCTATAAAATGCTATTTGGTTGTAAATTTAAGCACTCGATAGTAAGGAAATGCCAGAACATCTACAGTTCCCCACGCAACTGTCATTCAACCCCTTGAACATCCATCCCATGCACTGAACAAGGCAAGGCTCTTGGGCAAGAAAATAGTATATGTTAAAGTGATTAAATCCCATAGCATAACACATATGAACAAAGGTGTTGAATTAAGGTTGTAAAGATGGCATTTTCTAATTGCCAAGAGTAGAGTTTGACTTTGAACTTTAAACGATATTCTTGTGCATAGGGGTTTTTTTTGGTTTTTGTTTGTTTGTTTTGCATAATTCTAGTAGTTGGAACTATAATAAAGATCATCAGTTCTGGCTTACCCCTGAGCTGTGCTGCAAACATTTCTGCCACTTAATCAACAGGCCAGAGGGAGGGGCTACTGGGGTAATTTGCCCCGGGCCCTGCAGGAGCCCCCACAAGAATATAGTATTCTATATTATTGCAAATTTTTTTTAAGAAAGGGGCCCCCAAAATTGCTTTGCCCCAGGCTCCCTGAATCCTCTGGGCAGCCCTGAGGTTATCTTGTGTCAGAAGAAGGCTCTTATAAATAGAGCCTCACCAAATCCATGGTCTATTATGGTCAATTTTACAGCCATAGAATTTGAAAACTGGTAAATGTCACATTTTCAGCTGTTTAATCTGAAATTTCAAGGTGTTGTAACTGGAGGGGATCCCAACTCAAAAAGGGATGGGGGGGTCGCAAACCTGTTGTAGGGGGGTCATGGGATTGCCACCCTAGCTCCTGTGCTGCCTTCAGAGCTGGACTGTGAAGGCAGCAACCACAGAGCTTCCTGCAGCCGCAGGAGGTTCCCAGAGGTGGAGTCCTGTCCCTCCTCTGCCCAGCCGCAGTTAGGAGCCCCCCTTGTTTGGGCACTCCCAGCAGCACAGGGAAGGTTGGACACAACCCCACAAGTCTCCTCCAGTTTCAGGAATGTCTGGGGCTGCTGCCCAGTCCCAGAGAGCATCCTGCAGCAGGGGGAAGCAACTGGAGGTGATTCTGGTCTCCTGCCCCAAAGGCAACTGTGAAGGAGATGGACAAGTCCTTCCCTCCCCCTGCCCACCTGGAGATAGGAGCCCGCTTTACTGGGGCACTCAGAGGAACAAGGGGACATCGGATTACATGAGGAATGGTTTATTACATGGTCCATAATGCATTTTTCATGTCCATGAAATTGGTAAGGCCGTACTTACAGAAGAGAGCAGGGGCATAGAGAGATGAGGCCAGGTGGCTGGTCTTAAGAGATGGCCAGGGAAAGCCTATCTCATATCTCTTTCCTTATGCCCTTCCATCTCCACAGTGCTCCAGCATCAATCAGCTATCCCATTACCTCATGTGTTACTGCTTCCAAAAGTCAGTAGTCATATCCTCTGTGCAGCATCCAACTGAAAATAGAATGAAACAGAGAAAATGGAGAGATTGAGAGAGGAGTGAAAAAAAATGAAAAATATGAACTGTAAGAAAGAAAGATAGAAAAAAGGGAAGAAAGAATAATAATTTCAGAGTCTGAGAATGCTCTGATATGTTGCATCTGTAGATAAAGAACAGTGCTTTGTTATAAGCTCTTCAATTCCATAACGTACCTAAATAGACTGCATTCGTCTTGAAGCTAAAATATTATAACAATGTAGGACAAAATCCACTCAACGAGAAATGTAAAAGAGGGTTAAACACTAATTGTTCTGGAAACCTTGATGACTGTGGACGGAGAGACCTTCTAACACAGTCACAGTCTCCGAAATGCCACATTGTGAGCAGGGAAATTGCCTTCCATCTGACAGTTCATTTGGGATGTAATTATTGTACCACCTGAGAATTTGAAGTTAGAAAACAAACAAGACCAATGCTTCTTGGAAAGATGGAGGTTGACAATATTGCGAGGACTAGAGGTGTTTGAAAAGCATAAAGAAGAACCACTGATCTATAAATGTTTCCACGAGCAAGTCCTCTCCATTTTTATAACCAGTATTTGTGTAGTGAAGCGATTCTGTGTGAGAGATTGGGAAACACCTCACCAAAGGATACCATAATTGAGGCATAAGCATCTGAAAAGAACTGAACAAGGATCCAGAGCTCAGAGGCTTGAGCATATTTCCAAAGGCATGTAGGCACCTAAGGATGTAGATACATACTTAATAGGATTTACAAAATTGCCTAAGTGAATTAGGAACCTAATGCCTATTGAGTTAACTTAACTTTGGTACATGGAAAAATAAAGGAGCAATTAATCAAACCATCAATTTGTAAGCACCTAGAAAAAAATAAGATGATAAGTAACAAACAAGATGACATTGTCAAGAACAAACAGTATCAACCCAGCCTAATATCCTTCTTAAACAGAGTAACAAGCCTTGTGGATAGGGGGGAAGCAACAGATGCAAGATACCTCAACTTTACTAAGGCTTTTGATACTGTCTCATAATTCAGTCTAGATGAACCTACTGTACCATAGACTCATAGACTCATAGACCCTAGGACTGGAAGGGACCTCGAGAGGTCATTGAGTCCAGTCCCCTGCCCTCATGGCAGGACCAAAGACTGTCTAGACCATCCCTAATAGACATAGGTGCACAACTGGTTGATAAACCATACTCAGACCATAGTTATCAATGGTTCATTGTCAAGCTGGAAGAGTATATCAATTGGGGTCCCATAGGTATCTCTCCTGGGTCCAGTTCTATTCAATAACCTCATAAATGATTTAGATAATGGCAAAGAGAGTATACTTATAAAGTTTCCAGGTGATACCAAGCTAGGATGTGTTGCAAGAGCTTTGGAGGATATGATTAGAATTCAAAATGTTCTTGACAAACTGGAGAAATGGTTTAAATACACAGAGTGGAATTCAATGTGGACAAATGCAAAGTGCTCCACTTATGAAAGAACAACGAAATGCACATGTACAGTTGGGAATGATTGCTTAGGAAGGAGTATTGCAGAAAAGAATCTGGGCGTTATAGTCAGTTTTCCCTCTAATTTTTCCCACCTATATGCAGCATGAATTTTGTTATGTGCCCCAATATGAAGGTGATGTGTTGCACATCACCTCCCTATTGGGGCAGATAACAAAATTAATCTGGTAGGAGTGAGGCTGAGGGGTTCAGATTGTGTGAGGGGACTCAGGGCTGGGGAAGAGGGTTGGGGTGCAGAGGTGTGAGGGATCTGGCTCAGGGTGCAGGCCCTAGAGTGGTGCCGAGGAGGGATTTGGGGTGCAAGAGGGTGCTCAGTGGCTATGGCAGGGAGAGAGGACTCCCCCCAGCTCTTTCTCCCCACAGTAGCTCCTGGTCTAAGGGGGAGAGGTGCGTCTCCACATCACAACAGCTCGGGGCTGGAAGATAGGTGCCCCTCCCTCAGACCCAACAGGTCCAGGCTGCCCTTGTTGTGGCTGGGTCCTGGCCGCTCCCTCAACACCACCTGGGATGTGGCTGGGTCCAGGACTCCCCACGTGCACCACCCCAGCAGGTTCAGGTTCCCCATCCGTGACTGGGTCCAGGATGCTCCAGCCGTGCTTGGGATGAGGCTGGGCCATGCCACAGCAGAGTTGGGGCGCCCCTCCCCTAGTCACCGCAGTTCCCCCAGCGAGTACCTTGAGCACCTGTGTGGCAATAAATAGGCTGTGGCGTAGCTGTTTGGCCTCACAGCTTACAGGGAACTTAGGTTATAGTGGATCACAAACTAAATGTGAGTCAACAATATAATACTGTTGCATAAAAGCAAACCTCATGCTGGGATGTATGTAAGCAAGACACAAGAAAATTCTTCTATTCTATTCAACGCTGATAAGGCCTGAGCAGGGGTATTGTGTCCAGTTCTGGCTGCCACACTTCAGGAAAGATGGCAGCAAATCAGAGAAAGTCGAGAGGAAAGCAACAAACAAGATTAAATGTCTAGAAAAATATGATCTATGATTGAAATAAATGATTTGTTTAGTCTGAAGAAGAGAAGACTGAGGGGCTACATGATAACAATCTTCATGTACATAAGAGGTTTTTATAAAGAGGAGATTGATAAATTGTCCTGAACCACTGAGGAGAAGACAAGGACTAATGGGGCTTCAACTACAGCAATTTTGATTTAGTTTAGACATTAGAAAAAACAAAACAAACCAAAAAACCCGCCCTGACTGTACAGATAACAAAGCACTGGAACAAATTAACTAGGGAAGTTGTGGAATCTCCATCACTGGAGGTTTTAAAGAACAGGTTGGACAAACACCTGTCAAGGCTGGTCTAGATAATACTTAGTCCTGCTTCAGAGCAGGGGACTAGATTAGATGACCTATTGAGGCCTCTTCCAGTCTGGTATTTCTGTGCTTCTCTGGTGCGGTGCTATGGCGACTGTTGTGGAGGTTATTCTGCATGGCAAAGTTGGTGTGTTCCTTTCACCTTTATTAACAGAGCAGTACATTTTAGCCATGCAACATACTTTTGTGCTTTTCAATCCCAAGGTCCTAGGTTTGATTCTTGAAGCTGACATTTCCAGCTGAAAATTGAGATTTGCTTTTCTGATGAAAAAAATCAACATTTTTTTTTTAAAAAAAGCCAATCCTTTCATAGAAAACACTGAAATGTAGGACTGGAATGTCTCTCAAGAGGTCATGTAGGTCAGCTTCCCACCCTGTGCTGAGGTAGGACCATGTAAATGAAGGCAATTCCTGACAGGTGTGTGTCTAGCCTGGGGTGGGAAAACTTTTGGCCTGAGGGCCAGCAGCATTGGATTTCAGAAATCAGTAGCTCTTGCAACACCACAGAGAGCAATGCATTGTGGTAGCTATCCCAGTGTGCAAGTGGCTGCAGTGTACTTTGGAAAGGATTTGCAACGCCTAATGGAGCAGGCACAGCATCATATGATGTGGGTTTCCCAATGCCTTTGTTCCTGGGCATCCTACTAGATGGCCAAATGCTTTTCAAATGGTGGGGTGGAGTGTGACAGACAGTATGTTGTGTGTATGTGGGGGGAGAGACAGTGTGTTTTGGGGGGCAGAGTGTGTCAGCATGCTGTCTTGTAAGTTCAGACAGCGGCAGGGGGAAGGGGGAAACCCCAACATCAGCCCCACCTCTCTCTCACACACGCACAAAAGCCTGCCTCTGCAGCAGGAGCATTCCACAGTAATGGTTTGCTTTGTGTCCCGGAGCAGATAAGCATGCTGGATGTCAGAAATGGAGCTTTGAAAGGGGATATCTGCATGACTACTGCGGGGTTCAAAACAATGAAGAGAATGGCCACTTGACTTCAAGGGATTCTAGGACATTTCTGGAGACCAATCACAGTGCAGTAATGCAACACATTGTCCACATCAGGGATAGACAACCTATGGTACGTGTGCTGAAGACGGCACATGAGCTGATTTTCAGTGGCACTCACACTGCCCGGGTCCTGGACACTGGTCCTGGGGGCTCTGCATTTAAATTTAAATTTAAATGAAGCTTCTTAAACATTTTAAAAACCTTATTTACTTTACATACAACAATAGTTTAGTAATATATTATAGACTTCTAGAAAGAGACTTTCTAAAAATGCTAAAATGTATTACTGGCACACAAAACCTTAAATTAGAGTGAATAAATGAAGACTTGGCACACCACTTCTAAAAGGTTGCCAAACCCTGGTCCACACTAACACCCCAGCACTTCAGCCTGGGCACAGAAAGTTCTATGCTTCTCATGGAGGTGAATTACCAGGGGTGCTCCAGCTGCAGAGTCCAGGCCAAGTGCCTTGTCAGTGTGGACACCTCAGGAGTTAGGGCGCCCAGAGCTGATTTAATGTGCTCTAACTTGCAAGTATAGGCAAGGCCTTCAATGCATCCAACTTACCAAACTATTATTTACATATTCTTTTCCTGCTTTGTACTGAGATCCTTCCACCTTGTTATTAATATTAATCATGTCAAGCAACTGACACTAGACCAGTGGTCCCCAACCTTTTCATGGCCAGTAGCACATTCATGTTTTCAGAAGAGTGTGGTGAGCACCAACAATTTTTCAAGGCTTATATTGTATTTGTACATTAAATAATACAAAGAACATTGTATTTAATATTACAAAATATATGAATCCAGAGAGAAGCTGCGAAGACAGAGAACACCGGCACCCACAGCCCCAGAGTACTTTGTCCCCACCAGGTGTGGGGCCCTGGCTTTTTTCCCCTGCTGGACACTAGGTGGGCACCAAGCCTGCCTGGGACTGAGAACACAGTTCTCTGTCCCCGGCAGGTGCGGAGCCGCGGCTTCTCCACCCTGCTGGGCATTAGGCGAGCCCTGTACCTGCCGGGAACAGAGAACACGGTGCCTGCAGCCTGAGTTCTCTGTCCTCGTCAGACGTGGGACCATGGCTTCTCTCCCCTGCTGGGCATTTGGTGGGCACATATAAATGGCCCTGTGGGTGCCATGGCACCTGCAAGCACCGCGTTGTGGACCACTGCACTAGACACTCAAAAGAGTTCAGACACCTACCTGACATTTTGGGAATCTAAATCCCAGAAACAGGCCACACTGGGATTCACAAAACCCCCTCCAAACCTTGGAGGTGCCTAAATTTTGTGCCCAAGTTCTTGCAGTCAAAGTTCCCTGCGCACCTAATGTTTCTTCTTTGGGCAGGCGAACTGCATCCAGCCATGGTCAGAACTCAGGTCCCTGTCGGTGAGCTCATACAAAACAGGCCTGCACAGGAACCTCTCTCATAACTTTTAGCCCAGTGGTTACGAGACTAATCTGGGATGTGAGAGACTCAGGTTCTAGTCCCTCAGCCACCTGAGGGGGAGAAGGGATTTAAACAGGAATGTCCCACATCTTTGGTGCATTGTCTACCATTGGGCTCTGCATCATTCTGAAGTGGGCCTCCCTCAATCTGTCCTGTTGAAACTGTTCCACTTTGGATTAAATAAGTCAGGACAGGGTGTGAGAGAGAAAGGGAAAGACAGCATTAGAATGATTCTATAGAGTGGTGGTTATAGCCCTCTTCTGCAAGATAGGTAGTTTCTGTAGCTAGAATTTTTTTTTTAAAGTGACGGGAAACCACCCCATCGACCAACCCTCCTCCTTTTTGTTCCTGGCTTGGGACCAGCACTGAGAATGGAAAAAGAATGCTTACCAAATACCATCCTTGAATGGAAGCCAGAAAACACAAGAAGAAAGAGAGGAAGACTGCAAATAACATGAAAATGAACAGTTCTGAACAACAAAAGAGCACCTCAACATGAAATGCAAGGATGGCAAATGTAGATAGCCCAATGTGCAGCAAAGCACAGGATGGACTAAGGTCTAAGTGAAAAGTCTGAAAGGTGGGTGAACCAGGATCCAGTCCACCAGCTCCAGTGACTTTTTTTGGTGGAACAGTTTTACACTGAAAGGTTTTTGGAGTTGGGTCATTCTCTCAATATGTTTTCTTGCAGTCAATGAAGCTCTGCTCTCATTTGATGCTGAAAAGAGCTACTGTAATAAACCACTAATAAATAACAATTCATTTTAACATTTGTACCATAGCTAGTAATGATGAAGTTCTGCATTTGACCCACCCACTTATGTTGTCTGTTGTGGACAGGGCCGGCTCCAGGCCCCAGAGCGCCAAGCGCATGCTTGGGGTGGCATGCTGCAGGGGCCATTCTGCCGGTAGCCGGGAGGGACGCAGGCGGCTCTGGTGGACCTCCTACAGGCGTGCCTGCAGAGGGTCCGCTGGTCCCGCAGCTATGGTGGACCTCCCCCAGGCGTGCCTTCGAATGCTCCATCGGAGCCATGGGACCTGCGAGCAGCAGAGCACCCCCTGTGGTGTGCCGCCATGCTTGGGGCGGCGAAATGGCTAGAGCCAGCCCTGGTTGTGGATTGTCCTCTACTCTCTAGTTTCCTGTGGCTAACATAAAATTGTTCTCCGATGCTCTAGTTCCAATTGCTAACTTTACTTTTTGAGCAAGACACAGGATAGATCTCAAGAACCCGGCGCTCAGTGCTGAATGGCACCTACAGACATATATTCCATTGCTATTTTCTCTCCTTCAATTCCCATACAAAATCGATGTTAAGATGGAGAAAAGGTTGAGCGTGCACATAAAGTAAACAGGAGTGAAAGACATTACAGAGATATTTTAATTATTCAAAAGAAGTGTTTAAAATCCAAAAAGTTCAATTAAGGTTTAAGAATTCCTGGTGTGTTAATTTTTGGAAATACACAAATAAGAAACCCAACTAATCTTAATTTTGCTCTGCCACAGAAATTTCTGACTTCCTATATAGTCAAACTCATTGATATATTGTTCACAGGCTATATTTCAATGATATATTTATTTATATGATTAACGGTCATTCCCTCTTCTGCCCCATTGTGCTTCTAACTGAAAGTTTCTCCATCACAGAAATTAATATGGAGTTAATGTCCAGGATATATGTCAGTAATGTGGAGTAGAATACAATACAAGAATGCTTTAATTTTCCTAAAATACACAATGGATATTCACCATTAAAGAGAATCCAAATATGTTATAAGAAATGACAATAGGGTACCGAAGTACTGCTCTGTAGAGACACCAGAAAGGAGAAAAAAATGAAAAAAAAATGAAGTGTGGCTTTAAAAATCTGTGCGTCAACAAAGACTAGAGTGTTGTAATTGTAAATGAATGGGCTTTCCCTTCATTTAACTCAAATTCTTTCAGGGAAAAGTTTTCTGTTTAGGAATTTCTTCAGGGTGGATTTCACCTCCTTATTTTTCAGGGTGCAGATCAGAGGGTTCAGAACTGGGTTGACGATGCAGTACATTAGGGTGGGTATCATGTCTCTTTCACAAGGGAAACCTGGAAAAAAATCATGTAATTGCTAATGGATGGCATATATAAAAGAAACATCATGGTGAGGTGGGATGCACAGGTGGAGAAGGCCTTTCTCCTACTCCCCCACAAGTGAACCTTCAGGAGGAGGAAGGAGATGATGTAGATGTAGGAGAAAAGTGTGAGGATGAAGGAACTCAGACCAAGGACCCCAAAATCGATGTTGAGCAGGGTCAGGTTGAGGTGGGTGTTGCTGGGGGCGCTGTCCAGGGTTGGGCTGGAGCTTGGGCTCTAGGACCCTATGAGTTTAAAACTGCAAGGAACCTGTGCCCCTTGCTCCAGAGGAAGGTGAAAAATGCCCAGAGTCTCTGCCCAATTGACGTGGAGGAAAATTCCTTCCCAACACTAAATATGGTGATTAGTCTTTCTTTATTTCCACCCCTCCACCCATGCCGCTCCACCAGCTCCCTAGTATTCCAGTACCTCATGTGTGTCTTCTGCTACTTCCAAGGATCAGTAGTCTGCTCATATCCTATGTAAACCAATCAACTGGAAACAGAATGAAAAAGATTAAACTGAGAGATTGAGAGAGGAGTGATAAAATGAAAAATATGAACTAAAAGAAAGAAAGAAAGAAAGAGAAGAAGAAAAGAAGAAAGAAGAAAGAAGAGAAAAGAAAACATTCAAAATCTGGGAACACTCTGAGGTTTTACATCTCTAGATAAAAAGTGTGAATCATTATAAGCTATTCAGTTCCATATCACACCTGGATAAACTGATTTCCTCTTGAATTTGAAATATAACAATGGTATGAGATAAAGTCCACTGTGGGGGAAATTTCAGAGAGGACTGAAAACTGGATGCTCAGCAAACCTTGAATAGTGTGCAAATGAGCCACCTTTTATCACAGTCACACTCTCTGAAACAACCAAACTGTCAGCAGGGAAATTTCCTTCAATCTGGGACATAATTCTTGTACCATCTGAGAATTTGCAGTTAGAAAACAAACAAGACCAATGCTGGAAAGATGGAAATTGACAATATTGTGGGGACTAGAGTTTGTTGAAAAACATAAAGAAGAGCAACCGATTTGCAGATGTTTTCACAAGCAGAACCACTCAATTTCAGTGAGCAGTATTTGTGTAGTGAAATAGATCCTTATGAGAGGATGAGAAACACGAAACACGAGTATGGTATCTAGAGGCTGTAGAAGCAAAGCATGTGAGCTGAGAGCATCAAAGTTGTTGGAGGGATACTAATGGCCAAGTCTCATTAAAATGAATGACTTTCAGTGTGAGTTGGTACATAGGTCTCTTTGCAAATCTCAGACAAATATACTAAGATCAATGGATACCAGAACTGAGGAAGGCATAATCTAGCTCCAGAGCGCAGGGGCTAGGGAATATTTCCTGCTGTATTTAGTCAATTAAAGATGCAGATAGGCTCTTGGTGGAATTCACACAATCACCTAAGTGAATTAGGCACCTAATGCCTCCTCAGCTCACTTGATGGGGTGCTCTGTCCCCGGAGCTGTGGCTGGTCCTGTCAGCATATGCCGATGACATGCTCCTCATGGTCCAAGACCCGGGCGACTTGGCGCAGGTGGAGGCTTGCCAGGCCATCTACTCGGCAGCCTCCTCCGCACGAGTCAACTGGGTCAAGAGCTCTGACCTGATGGTTGGGGACGAGTGGCAGGCAAGCTCTCTCCCACCCACGCTTCAGGCCATCTGGAGGAGGATGGGTCCGCTGCTCTATCTCTGCATTTACCTTTCTGCCATGCATCCGTCTCCACCTGAGAACTGGCACAGCTGAGAGGGCAGGATGATGAAGCGGCTCTGGAAATGGACAGGACTACTCTGGTGCCTCTCCCTCTGAGGGAGGGCACTAGTGTTCAATCAACTAGTCCTGTCCATGCTCTGGTACCAGCTCAACACCCTGGTCCCGGCCCTGGGTTTCCTGGCCACCCTCCAGATGACGATTCTGGAGTTCTTTTGGCCAGGACTGCACTGGGTCTCTGCAGGGGTCCTCCACCTGCCCCTGGAGGAGGGGGGACAGAGCCTGAAGTGCCTACACACTCAGGTCCAAGTCTTCTGCCTCTAGGCTCTGCAGAGGCTCTTGTATGGTGCAGGTAGTCTGGCATGGAGACTACTGGCGCACATCTTCCTGCGCCGTTTCTGAGGGATCTGATATGACCGGCAGCTCCTTTATCTCCATCTGAGAGGTCTTCCGCGAGACCTCTCTAGGCTGCCGGTTTTCTACCAAGTTTAAGCTGTTTTCAACGACCAGGTCTGTGGCGGCTGCTGTGGGGGCAGATCTTTCATGGAGCCTGTGCTACACAATGCCCAGCTCCCTGTGCAGGTGGCAGAGTCCTCCATGGTGCACCAGAGGTTGGTCCTGGCAGAAGTCACCAGAGTCGGAGACCTCGTGTACTACGACCGGGAAGACTGGCCAGATCCACTGACTCTCACTCAGCACATGGGGCTCTCCAGACCCTGTACTCCCCAGCACGTACTTCAGGAGGTGAAGACCGCTTTGCTGCCTGCTGCTAGAACCTACTTCATCTGGGTCCTGCGAGAGGGCACTCCCCACCCACCATCCATCCCTGGCCCTCCAGAACTTTTCATCGGGTCTCTGCCCCGTGGACCCAACCGACCAACCCGCCCTTTCACTCTGAGCCAGCTGCACGATTTGCAGCCAGTTCAGTTCCAGACCGTGCCACGGAAACATCTGTATATGCTCGTGCTCCACACCCTTCACTTCCTCACCCTCGAGTCCCACTCCAACACAAAGTAGCGGGACTTCCTGCCACCTTTAGAAGATGAGGAGCCCCAGTGGGCCAGCCTATACTCCACCCTGGCCCTGAGGCCCACTGGGGATATCAGTTGGTGGCTCCTTCATGGGGCCATGAGCATGGGTGTGTACTTAACGTAGTTCACCCCTATCCCAGACATCTGCCCCTTCTGCGGCATGAAGGAAACGCTGGCACACATTTACCTGGAGTGTACCAGGTTGCAGCCCATATTCCAGCTCTTCTTAGGTATATTATTACATTTTTGGTTGCACTTTTCCCTCATCTGTTCATTTACGCACTCCTCATCTGAGGCCCCACAAAGTTGCGGGACCTCCTTGTCACCTTTCTCTTGGCCCTGGCCAAACTGGCCATCTACAAAACCATGGAGAGGAGGTTGGCCGATGGGATTTCCTGTGACTGTGGGGCCTATTTCCACTCCTCAGTCCATTCACGCATCCAGGCAGAGTTCCTCTGGGCAGCGTCCGCTGGCTCCCTTGATGCCTTTGAGGAGCAGTGGGCTCTGTCCAGGGTTCTCTGCTTAGTGTCCCCGTTAGGTTCCCTACGTTTAGACCTTTGGCCACACTCATGTCCTTGTTATTTCATTTGTTGTCCCCCAGAATTACTTGATTATCCAGGTCCTGTGGATCTTCCCCTTGGGCTGGCTTCGCCCACCCACTTCCTGGCTACCAATAAGACTACTCTGCTGTTCCCAAATGGCCTGGGTCTATCACAATGGAGAAAATGTTTAAAGCGCACATAAAGTAAACAGGAGTGAAAGATATTACAGAGATGTTTTAATTATTCAAAACAAGTGTTAAAATCCAAGAAGTTCAATTAAGGTTTAAGAAATCCTGATGTGTTAATTTCTGGAAATACACAAATAAGGAACCCAAATAATCTTAATTCTGCTCTGCCACAGAAATTGCCAGCGTCCTATGTAGTCAAAACTAATTGATATATCGTTCATAGGCTATATTTCAATTATTTTACTTATTTATATGATTAACGATCATTCTCTTTTCTCCCCCATTGTGCTTCTAACTGAAAGTTACTCCATCACAGAAACTAAAATGGGTTAAAGTCCAGGATATATGTCAGGAATGTGGTGTAGAATACAATACAAGAATGCTTTAATTTTCCCAAAATACACAATGGATATTCACCATTAAAGTTAAACAGAATCCAAATACATTATAAGAAATGACATTAGGGTACTAAAATTCTGCCTCGTAGAGACACCAAAAAGGAGAAAAAAATGGAAAAAAAAAAAAGAAATGTGGCTTTAAAAATATGTGGGTTAACAAAGGCTAACATGTTTTAATTGTAAATGAATGGGCTTTCCCTTCATTTACTTCATATCCTTTCAGGGAAAAGTTTTTTCAGGAATTTCTTCAGAGTGGATTTCACCTCCTTATTTTTCAGGGTGTAGATCAGCGGGTTCAGAACTGGGGTGGCGATGCAGTACATGAGGGTGGGTATCATGTCTCTTTCAGAGGCGAAACCTGGAAAGGGAATCATATAATTGCTAATGGATGGCATATAGAAAAGAAACACCACAGTGAGGTGGGATGCGCAGGTGGAGAAGGCTTTTCTTCTATTTTCCTGTGAGTGAAACTTCAGGAGGAGGAAGGAAATGATGTAGATGTAGGAGAAGAGTGTGAGGATGAAGGAACTCAGAGCAAGGACCCCGGCATCGATGTTGAGCAGGGTCAGGTTGAGGTGGGTGCTGCTGCAGGCCAGGCTCAGCAAGGGCTTGATGTCACAGAGGAAGTGGGGGACAAAGTTGGGGCCACAGAAATGCACCCGGGAGGTCATCACTGTGGACATCAGCGCATGCAGGAAGCCGGAGGACCAGGTGGCCGCTGTCAGGATCAGGCAGGTCTGTGGGCTCATGACCAGTCTGTAGCGCAGCGGCTTGCAGATGGCCACGTAGCGGTCATAGGCCATGACGGCTAGAAGCATGGACTCAGTGCTGCCAAAGAGGTGGAAAAAGTGGAGCTGGGCCAGGCAGCCGGCAAAGGAAATAGTCTGGTTCTCAGATAGGAAACCGGACAGCATCTTGGGCACAGCAACCGTGGAAAAGCAGATGTCCAGGCTGGAGAGGTTGCCCAGGAAGAAGTACATGGGGGTGTGGAGCCGGGGCTCAGCAACTACGATGACTATGATGGCTCCATTACCCAACACATTGGCCATGTAGAGCAGGAGGAAGAAAGGGAAAAGGAAGTTCTTCAGACCCTGGAGGTTGGTCAGGCCTAAGAGGATGAAATCGCTCACCTGTGTCTTGTTGTCCATCGCTGAGGAGAGGAGGGAGATGCTCTAGATGCAACAATCTTTGCACTTTGTATTTCTATGAACACCTTCCCCAAGTGTCTCAGATCACCTGCAAGTCATTAATTAAACCTTCCCAGTGAAAGGGGTCACCAAATGAAATTAATAGGCAGCAGGTTTAAAACAAACAAAAGTAAGTATTTCTTCACACAACACAGTTTATCTGTGGAACCCTTTGCCAGAGGATGTTGTGAAGGCCAAGATTAAAAAGGGTTCAAATGACCTAGATAAATTCATGGAGGATAGATCTATCAATGGCTATGAGTCAGGGTGGGCAGGGATTGTGTCACTAGCCTCCATTTATTAGAAGCTGGGAATGGGTGATAGAGGATGAATCACTTGACGATTACCTGTTCTGTTCATTCTCTCTGGGGCACTTGGCATTGGCCACTGTTGGAAGAGTGGATACTGGTCTGACTTAGTATGGCCATTCAAATGTTCTTATGTTCCCAATGCTGCAGAGGATTAGCCTTCTCATTTTACAGTTGTGGAAATCAAGGTAGAGTTGTGTTATCTATATATCTATAGTTAGAAAATTGTATTCACTTGTAAAGTTGAGAACCTTAAAGAAAGGAAATGCCAGAAGATGTACAGTTGCCCAGGCTACCATAATTTTGTCACTTGTGTATCTGTCCTGTGCACGAGAAAAGCCAGGATATCTTGGAAGAAGGCAATATGGCCACATCTGCATGTGGAGCTGGGGGCGCTATTCCCACCTTGTGTTGATGGACCCATGCTAGCTCTGCTTCAGCGAGTGTGCTAAAACTAGTAGCGTAGCTGTGGTAGCCCAGGCAGTGGGAAGCAGTGGCATAGTGGACCTGTAGGTCATAACGGATGGCAAACTAAATATGAGTCAATGGTGTAAAACTGTTGTAAAAAAAGGGAACATCATTCAGGTATGTTTGAGCAGAGTATTGGGAGCAAGACATGAGAAATAATTCTTCCCCTCTACTCCATGCTGATACTGCCTCAACTGGAGTATTGTGTCCAGTTCTGGGTGCCAACTTTCAGGAAATATGTGAACAAATTGGAGAAAATTCAGAGAAGAACAACAAAAATGATTAAAGGTCTAGAAAACATGACCTGTGAGGGAAGATTGGAAAAAAATGGGTTTATTTAGTCTGGAAAAGAGAAGACGGAGAGGGGACATGATAACAGTTTTCAAGTACATAAAAGGTTGTTGCAAGGAGAAGGAAGATGAGTTGTTCTTCTTAACCTCTGGGGATAGGACAAGAAATAATCGGCTTAAGTAGCAAGCAAGGGAGGTTTAGTTTGGACATTAGGAAAAACTTTCTAACTGTCAGAGTGGTTAAGCACTGGAATAAGTTGCCTAGGGAGGTTGTGGAATCTCTATCATTGGAGATTTTTTAAGAGCAGGTTAGCCAAACACCAGTCAGAGGTAGTCTAGATAATACTTAATCCTGCCATGAGTGCAGAGGACTGGATTAGATGACCTCTTGAGGTCCTTTCCAGTCCTATGATTGTATGGTAAGCTAACAACCCCAAGAATCACCCATGGGGTCTGGGTAGGTTTCTACTCATGGCAACTGGCTCATGCTGCTTCTTGCCACAGCCATGCTTCCACAGCTGCACTACTATTTTAGCATGCTACTTCAAGCAGGGCAAGTATGAGTATGTAAGCACTAGCTGGGAATCAGACCCCTTGCTCCAAGTAGACATAGGCTATGTGATCATCCAATTAAAGTCTCTGTCATAATGCATACACACCAAAAGGGCCAGAATTCACGTTCCACAGGCAACTGGTGTTTTCTCACTGCTGAGTTAGTGTTTCACTTTGCACCTTAACTAAGGTCCATTCAGATAAGTGTTGGGGTTTTTGTTTTGGCATTAATTCTTTTAGATTTAGCTGTAATAAACTCCCATCATATGTCGTCAGAATGGGCTTAACTCTGAGCACTGCTGCACAAGCTCCTATGACTTAAATAACAAGACTAATTATATTAGCTGGTGACTGGAGAAGGGATTTATCCAAGAGGCCAGGGTCATAGGTAGCAGAGTCCAGATCCTGGTTCTGGAACAGGGACAGGCAGAGCTCAGCATAGACTCATAGGTTCTGGATCTATCTACACTACAATTAAAAACTCATGCTAGCTGACTTGGGCTTGCGGGGCTTGGGTTAAGGCACTGATTTATTGCAATGTAGCTGTCCAGGGTTGGGCTGGAGCTTGGGCTCTAGGACCCTATGAGTTTAAAACTGCAAGTAACCTGTGCCCCATGCTCCAGAGGAAGGTGAAAAATGCCCAGAGTCTCTGCCCAATTGACGTGGAGGAAAATTCCTTCCCAACACTAAACATGGTGACCAGTCTCTCTTTATTTCCACCCCTCCACCCATGCCGCTCCACCAGCTCCCAAGTATTCCAGTACCTCATATGTCGCTTCTGCCACTTCCAAGAGCCAGTAGTCAGCTCATATCCTATGTAAACCAATCAACTGGAAACAGAATGAAAAAGATTAAACTGCGCGATTGAGAGAGGAGTGATAAAATGAAAAATATGAACTGAAAGAAAGAAAGAAAGAAAGAAAGAAAGAAAGAAAGAAAGAAAGAAAACGTTGATAATCTGGGAACACTCT